>NC_081545.1:23408963-23418026 GCF_901000735.1 Corylus avellana | reverse complement strand
ATTCCGCAACTAAAGTTTAATGTTTTCTAATTTCGCTTGTAATAAAATCTCTTGAATAATGTTTTATACATATTTTGTATCCTTTAAAATCAAGTACTCTGATAGACCTTATAGATCTTTGCAAGAACTTTTGTTATAAAAGAAGAAAAGTGGCAAACTCAGCCTTAACGGGCTGGGGATGTTACAATTTTGGTATCAGAGCAAAGGTTATAAGGTTCTGGCAAACTTTTCAAAAAAAAAAAAAAAATTTGGGGGGTTAATGAGAAGCCACATTCCGGCCAAGTAGAGTGTGCATTGTTGTGTGGTCTCTAATAAATGATGCATGAGCATTTTTCTAATGGTTAATTTTTTGTTAAAAATAAAAAAAATAAAAAAATAAAAAATCATCCTAGTGTGATTAATTTGGAGGATTTTATTATTGTGATCATGTTAATGGCAGAGATGAATTTTTATTTTATAGATAGGTTGTGATCTATAGTATCTGCCTATTTGGATTTGCGGCAGTTTTCTAGAGTATCGATTGATAAGGGTATATTGTAAGGTGTCTCGAGGATTTAGAAAAGATTATTGATCATGATTTAAAAATCGTATGATGATTTTATAGATTTGGGTTGCGAGCTAATTTGTGAAATTAATTTAGTGACAAAATGGTTTTATTGATTTAGGTTGTGAGACAAATGGTGTAAGTGACTTAGTAACGAATGGTCTTATGGATGTCGATTGTGAAATGATTCTTGAACTGAATTAATGATATAAGAGTTTATATGAGTTTTTGGTAATGGCTAAGGTTTGGTCGATGACAATAATGATACTATGATTGATGTTATAATATATAGATTGATGAATAAGGATTACGTAGTGGCATGAAGTGAATGCCTAAGTATTGCAGGGATAAATGCAAATGAGGTATACCCTAGAATCTATAAGATATTTTGATATATAAAGTTGTGGTTTAAAGATTTTGATATTTTCAAATGATTGTGATGACTTTAAGGTACAATTCATGAAATCTTTGAGGTGATTCTTAGAATTTGAGGTGCTAGGTTTTCTGTAATTGAGGTAAATTATATTGAAGTGATGCTTAAAGTTTTGAGGATGAATTAGTGCTCCTAGGTTGTGGATAATATTTAAATTTGAGGCATTAGTGGATATGAAATTATGAGAAATTTTAGTTACATGCCAAAGCTTTTGATATAATTTTCTTTTACTAAGTAAAGATAATGGATTATTATTCTTGAGGTAAATTGAAGCATAAAGGTAAGAGTTGAAAGACAATATAATATAGTGATATAATATAGTGACATGATCTAAATTTTCTCTTATAAGATATATGTTCAATGATATTAAAGTATTTTAGAGGTTGATAACATGTGATGGTGCATACTTAGATGTTTTATTGAGTGATTAACTTGTTAAACAAATTGTTTGTTTAAAGGAAGTTATTATAATGACAGGATGATTATATAATGAATATTGAATGAGTACTGAATGATTACGAAAAGAAATGTTTGGAGAACAAGCTCCTTATAATATTACATACCAGTGTCCATCAAAAAAAAAAAAAAAAAAAAAAGAAAGAATTTGTTGCATAAAGAGACACGTGGTAATGATGAGCAGATGATTCCTCAGAGCTGCTCCAGGAAAATTATTTCTGCATAGAGAAAACCTAGTATGAGCAGAATCGTATATATTTATATAATTGAATTATCTAAGGGAATATTTATTTCTAATGAGGTACCTGACTAGAGCGTGTGCGGAGAGACTTGCAACACCCCTGAACATCGACCCGGAGTTTTTCGTGCTGTCGCTGGAGACGTTCGGTATTCTTCTCCATTTCTAGCACCTTTGGTCCCAAGTATTCTGCGTAGGATAACATCATCTTTTTCAGCTGAGTATTCTCCTGCTTCAAATCCACGTGTTTTCGTTTGTAGTATTTGAGCAGTCGCTGTAAGACCCCGATTTGGTTTCTTGAGACTTTCAGCTCAACATTTCTGGCACTCAAACGTTGTGCCATGTCAGAAACTGAAGCAGCACCTTGGATACTGAATGCCAATGAATTATTAATAGCATCAGTATCCGACCTATCCGCTAAGAATGTTTGATCCCGTGGAATTACAAAACCTTTGGCCACTGCTACAGCAGTAGAATCATGGAGCATGACAGAATCGTGAATAGTGATAGGACGATTGTCAAAGACAAAAGTTGGCTGCCATATTGTGAATGATTAGCGACAAGGATAAAGTAATTAATATTCTTTTTTAATTATTAAAAAAGGGTTTTTTTAAAAAAAAAATTTTTCAAGAATGAATCTTACAGCATTCACCATCCAAACAAAAAGTCTATACTACGAGAGGTGGCCTCGTAGCTATAAGATGTGTCATACTTTGGCTCAATCTAAGGGCCAACTATTAAGACTCCAATTTCCTCCTTTTGATATGGTTACAAACGTTCATATTAAATTAATCACAAGAGGTCTAATATCTCATATTCTGAAGTTAAACTCATACTTATTTCTTAATGATGGTATTTTCTTGATTACTCGAGTGAGATGAGTCTTATATCATGCATAGTATGAATTTCTCTTATTAATTTATGATTGACCATTGTTATGCGGTTAGTGGTGAAATCAACCCCCCCTATTCTCTCTCTCTCTCTCTCTCTCTCTCTCTCTCATTACTATCTATCTTTACTCTTATGCATTTATTTTTAGAAAACAAAAACAATCAAACAAACTTCTTTTAATTAAGTTATATTTGATCTTGACAAAATTAATAACAACGCATCTGCAGTACTTGAGGTTCGACACCCTCTATATAGCTATATCCTAAAAGAATTCGTTCTATTGCAAGTAATAATTTTTATTATTGATATTTTTGCACACAAAAAGACCACATCACTCATATCTTAGATCTAGTCTGCTCGGAGCAGATCTGCTCTTTAACTATATTTGTACATGGGTTAACGAAAGATTGAAATCATAGATAGCACTTGATTGCAAGAATTTTTGTTTGTATCTATGACTTTGTAACCTCATAGCATGTGGCTATGATTTTTGCAGAGCTTTTTGCTTTGCTCTAGAAGATCGTTATGCTCATGATATTTATTCAATCATAGAGTATAAGTTATTGTGCCACACTGCCATTTAATCAATGTATTATCTTTAGATACTTAGGAATCATTATGATAATTATTTACTGTTTAATCATATCATCATACTTAGGAATCATTATGATAATTATTTACTGTTTAATCATATCATCATACTTAGGAATTATGATAATTATGAGTCAATGACTCATAAATCATGATGATCGTACTTATCATATATAATCTCATAGTCATAAGTCATATGAGATTATATAAATATATATTTTTAATTTTTATATAAACAAATATAAATTATAGTCACATAATGCCATATAATAAGTATACAAATTCATACTAATACAGTGATCAAGTATAATTTAATATTATTATTATCTAAACATTCTTAATGATACTTAGATACAATAACATTTGTATCATTGGATGGCATTCATATACTTAATCATAATATCAATATGATATGATGATATCATACGATCTAAGTATTATCACATGAATCTATGATCATATAATCTTACAATTCGTATGATCTTAGATCTTAGATCTTGGATCACATGATCTAATGATTTATGCATATCTAATGATAATACTTAGATGTAATGATTATACTCATATCATATAGTGATGATATAAATCATATAACACAGTGTTGTATTATTTTATAAACATATGGTCCTATGAAAAAAAGCAAGGTTCCCATAGTTCTGGAAGGTCCTTTATTCTCTCTAGGTTTTCTCTGAGGAAAAACTCGAGGTGAGGGTGAGTCTCCGGTCGTGTATTGGACGTGGAGAGCAGGGCGAGTGACGACTACGGGCAATGATTGTTCCTAATTGACGATACAGAGATGAGTGGGGACAAAACCCCGCTGACAACAGGAGAACAGATTGGCATAACCATAACCAAAGATGAACTCGAAGAGGGACATGAACAGGGTGCAAAGTGCCTAGTGGGGTGATTCGACAATACAACGAATTTCAACATGGAGGCTTTCAAAGTGGTCCTCTCACGTATCTAGCGTCTGGTAAGGCAGGTGACTTTCAAAGAGCTTTAAGATAACATGTAGCTTTTCTAGTTCTCGGATGGGGATGATAAGCGGCGAGTTCTCGATGGCAGACCTTGGTATTTCAATAGACAGATAGTGGTGATTAATGATTTCGATGGACAAACACCACCATCCCAGTTGTCCTTCTCCCACTCACCCTTTTGGATTCAAGTGCATAACTTGCCTCTACTTAGCATGGCCAAAACGGTGGTGATGAGTGCCAAATATTACATATTTGAGCCCCTAAATTTGAATATGTTAATTTCTTAGTATTGTTATTTGTTTAATGTTGTTTTGTTTTAAGTGTTTTCAGGTTCCAAAGGAAAAATGTAATAAATTCCATTTATTTTGGGTTTCAAGCACACTTTGAGAAGACGTAGATGATGTGGTTAAGTTTAACCAAATCAAGGAAATGATTGAATCGAAATTTTTCTAATTGGAGTCAAAATCGAATTGGATTAAATTTCAGATTCTGCACGTCTCAATATTTTGATTATGACTTTTCGCTCAAGTATCGGATTGAGGTGAAATCAGCGGCATTGGAAAGCTAACTCAAAATACAACAATTTATTGTGAAATAAGAGTTTCCTAATTCGGACGTTTTCTATGCCAAAATCGTCTCAAATATAAGAACACAAATCTAGATGAATTCTATTTCGA
Organism: Corylus avellana; assembly: GCF_901000735.1. Taxonomy (NCBI): domain Eukaryota; kingdom Viridiplantae; phylum Streptophyta; class Magnoliopsida; order Fagales; family Betulaceae; genus Corylus; species Corylus avellana. Next base: position 23,413,219 of record NC_081545.1, on the reverse strand, counting down.
TTTGTACTAGGATTGCTTCCTAATTTGACTAGGAGATTGAAATACGATTTTTCTAGGATTCGTAGGGCTTCTAAGGTTTGTTTACTCCCTATAAATAGATCCTTAAGCTTCAAGAAAGAGGTGGAGGCTAGAGACTAAGTTTACAACTTTTCTCCCATTTAGCGTAGTTTTTCTCTAGGTTTAGGTTTGATTTTCTTCATAGTTATGTGTAACTAAATTCTCAACTAAGGTTGAGGATGAAGCCTCATCAGTGAAGAGCAACATTGTTTTTATGTAAGTTAATATTATCCAATTTTATTGACTTTTAATATTTCAATTGTTTTACTTCTAATCAATTTGTGGAGTGATTCTTGGATATCTTTAGTGATTCAAGGATATATTTGATGATTTGAAATAATTTCACATAATTAATTGCTTGGGTTTTTATTTATAAAACAATTGGATATCCCTTGTAATTTATTCTACGGATACAATTGATGTGTTGATTTAAATTGGATATCTTGTTGTGATTTACGGATACACTTGATGATTTGATTTAAATTAGATTTCTTTTGTGATTTGTGTAAAAGAATTGATACATGGGATGGTTTTGATTAACTCTTTGAAGTGAAAGTAAAACATACCTAAGATTTTATTGTGAGAATTTTGGATAATATTGATGAACATGGAACATGTTGCTTTGATTTAGTGAGTGTAGATTCCCAAACCTTAGTATTTTATCTCTTGATTTATTTTCCTTTTATTTAGTTTATGTTTTCTTTTTTATTGCAAACAAAAAAATCAAATCTCTTTTGAAACTAGGTTAGGATTAAATTAGTTTACATATAATTTGTTCCTGAAAAATACAATTCCCTGTGAGATCGACCTCGCACTTGCAATCGATTAACTACAAATGATTCGTGCACTTGCGAATTATTTAAATTTTGACACAACAAGTTTTTTGGAGCCGTTGCCGGGGAATTGATTGATTTTTGAGAACAACTATAGGGCAGACACTGGGAAAACTGGAAGAGGTGGACGTGAGAGGGGAAGGACCCGGATCAAGGTGATGGATGCGTATCAGAGTCCTCATTGATTTGACGAAACCATTGGATCGGGGAAGGGCTCTTCATCTAGGAGGGCAATCACGATGGGTAACTTTTAAGTATGAGAAGTTGCCTGTTTTTTGTTTCCACTACGGCTGCATAGTACATGGGTGGAGAGGCTGCCAAGCCAAACAAAATATGTAGCATACGAGTGGGGGGGATGAGAAAAAGTGGGGAGTCCGGCTGAGGGCTGAGGAACCACGGAAGAGGTTTACCAGGGAGTATTCCTATTCTGATGGCGGCACTTACCCTCCAAAGTTTGATGCCATGTAGGCTTCAGCCAGAGACCAATCGTTTGCTCGACAACCAGATATGGAATATTATGGTAAACAAGGACATCCCTGAAATTTCAGCGTGAGTATCAAGGCAAAAGTGAATTATAGCCAAAAATGGAAGGACAATCATGCAGATACAATACCACAGAATCAACAGGTGGATTCAACGGAGATATTAGAGCGGGCTGGTAGTAACGGACATCCATGTATGAAGTCAACGGATCAAAATGATTTAAACGTGGGGGATGAGCTAGTTCGTGGGCCTGAAATGCAAAACCTTTCCCTGGGCCCAAATGATGGAGGGATAACAAGGGATGCAGATCCACAGCTCATGATAAGTGCTAAAATATTCATATTTTCAACCCTTAACTTGCATGTTTTAATCCTTTGGTTTTAGTTAATTAGGTCATTTTAATTCCTTTTTGTGTTTTTCATGTTTTTACAAGCTTTTGGAAAAAAAATGAAGTAAAACTGGGTGATTTGGCCATAAAGAGAGAAGATGGGAAAAGTTGGAACTCCCAGATACTGCGATCAATCGCAGGGTACCTGCGATTGAGCGCAGTACTTGAGAGGACATAGCACAAAGCAAGCTAGGAACGATCGAGCGCATGCCAAAAGAAGGATCGATCATAGACCTGCGATCGAGCGCACACAGGCTACGATCGAGCGCACCCGTGCGTAGGAGACAAACCAAGGTGGCGGCTAAGATGTCCCTATTTCCATATTAGGGTTTTTCAACTCCCAATTGTAATAGGATTGAAACCCTACGAAAGGTTTACTACTTTTCCAAGGACTTCTAAAGCCTATAAATAGACTCTTAAGTCTTTAGAATAAAAAAAAACGCTTGAGAAAGAGAAGGAGAAGAAGAGGAGCTCTTGAAGTTTAAGTCTCGGGTTTATTCTTTTCTTTTCTTTTATTAAGATGTTTAACATTAATTTTATGTGTAGCTAATTTATTTAGTAGGGCTAGATTGAAGCCCTAGTTATGTTTCGTTAATATTTCAATATTGGCACCTTTGTGATGGTTATGTTATGCTATTTAACTTGGTTAATTCCTGCTTTCATGAATTCCTCATATGTGTGTGCCTGATCAACATATGCATGTAGTATGAACTAGTTAATTAAATCAATTTGGATGATCGGGTTCTGGGTTTAATGTAAGTAACAAAAGAAATTCACACTGAGTTCTTGGGTTAATCAACACGGGGAACCGGGAGTAGACACCCATGCCCTAGGCCTCATGTGTTTGTCGATTTCCACAGATTCATACTTTCTTAAAGAACAACTTAGTAGACACCCATATTAAATCCTTTAAGAAAGAAAAGAATTAGAGTAGACACCCATGCCGAATTCGTTGCTTAGGGAAATCAATAGCTTAAGGGGTAGACACCCATACCTTTAGGTTGGCAAACATTAAGTATGCATAACATGATCAAATCATTGGCATATTGTTATATCAGCTAGATATAATTAGTGGTGGATATCAAAGCCCTACCTTTTATTATCTTCACTTTAACAATCAATCTTCGTTTTTACTTAAGGAATTTATTTTTAAAATATAAATTCAGCAATCCTCGTGGGAATGATCCTGTACTTGCGCCATATACTACTATGTTGACCTTGTGCACTTGCAGGTAAAACGTATAATTATTCACCTATTCATTTAGATAAAGAATTTGCACAACAAGTTTTTGGCGCCGTTGCCGGGGATTGCGGCGAATTTTGTTTAAATTTATTTTCCTTTCATTTTGTTATTTTAATTTTCACTTTTTAATTTAGTGTTAGCAAGAAAAAAAAAAAAAAACCCCAAAAAGAATTTCTCGTTTTACCTAAATTTTTTGTTTTCTGTTGCAGGTTACGGATTGGCATTCTGTGATTGCGATCAATCGTCAGCCAAGTGCGATCGAGCGCAGTGCGATCGAACACACAAATTTACGATCGAGCGCAGTTCAAGGGAGCTTCCGAACCAAGCAGTATTGAAGCTGCCTAATTGAAGAAGTAATCTAGTTCATGCAAGGTCGTTGATCTCAAGCCTCAACCATTCTTCCACTCGATCTTGAAATTGAGCGGACAATTCGACAACGACCTAGAGACAAAGAATAAGAAGAAGTTGAAATGGAAGATTTGCAAGAAAAACCAATTGGGCCAAGACCCCTAAAAGCAAATCCACCACAAGTGAGGAGACCAATGAAGCAGGCATATATGCCAACAAACCTCCATCAAACCTCTTGCATAGCATATCAACCAGAGGTGGAGGGCAGTTATTATATCTCTCCCCAAATTCTCAATGCATTGACCCACTTCAGAGGCACAGCTACTGAGGATCCCAACTTGCATTTTAAGGAATTCTTTGACTTATGCAAGTTGCAACATGTCCAAGGCCTAACTCCAGAGAGACTAAGGTTAGTCCTCTTTCCTTTTTCCTTGAAAGATAATGCTAAACTATGGTACAACTCCTTACCTGCAAAGTCCATTCATACTTGGGAAGAATTGACCACCAAGTTTCTGAAGAGGTTTTTCCTAGCCCAGAAGATAAAGCAACTTAAAAGGGAACTTCAAATGTTTCAACAACGAGACGGAGATTTGTTCTTTGAAGCATGGGACCACTTCAATTCCTTACTTCTAAAGTGCCCACACCACAATATTCCTCAAGATGAGTAGGTACAAATTTTCTATGAAGGATTAGATGATACTAACAAAGGGATGGTTGATTCAGCTTGCGAGAGAAAACTTATGGAAAGGAGTAGTGAGGAAGCTGTGGAACTTTTTGAGACATTAAGTGAGCACTCACAGCAATTCTGCTCAAGAGGAAGGAGAGGAATCAAAAGCAAGGGCATGTATGAAGTGAACCTCAGTGGGGGATCAACCCATTAGTTTGGCTGCAGTAGAAAAGAAAT
>NC_081545.1:23396265-23408923 GCF_901000735.1 Corylus avellana | reverse complement strand
AACCATCCAAATTTCTCCTGGAGCAATAATCAAGGACAGCAGAAAGGGCTCCAACAAGCAAGCCAACCAGCTCAAAAGCCAAAGATGAATCAACTGGAGAATATGATACATAACCTGGTGACTTCACAACAGCAATTCATGGCTGATCAAAAACATGTCAATACAAAGACGGAGCAAGACATACAAAAGCTGGAAGTGCAAATGGGTCAGATGGCAAAGGAGTTGAGTGAGAGGAAGCAGGGAGAATTCCCAGCTCAAACAATACCTAACCCAGGCAATCACCAGCAGCTGAAGGCAGTCATAGTTCTAAGAGGTCCTGCTCCTACAAGTGCACTTGAGCCAAATTCTGAAGAGCTCAAGTGCAGCTCTTCACACTAGGAGTTTTACAGTCACCAGTAGACGCGTTTGAGCAGGCAAGAACCTCAGGCGCATCTACTCACAACAGTGAGACTGAAGCCACTAAAAGGGTGGTAACATTTTCTCTCGTCTCTTTATCTTACCTTCATCCCTTCACATATGTCTCGATGTTTTGACTTTTGCTTTACCTTTCTTTTGGTTGAAGAAAAAAAAAAAAAATTTGCGCAGTTACCGAAAGGTGGCTCGATACTTTTTATTAGTGTGATCGAATGCACCCTAGGTGCGATCGAGCGCACTATGCCCAGGCATACGCACCTCTGGTCGAATGCGATCGAGCGCACTCGGACAGCAGGGCATACGACCTATTTAGGTCACTTTTTTTCCATGGCCCATAACTTTTCCCGGCACCGTACAAGCTTCTCTCCAACCTCCACCTCCAGCATCTCATCCTCCTCCCATTTTTCACTTAGTTTTCACCAAATCCACTACACCACCACCATCTTAGACCCTTTTCCGGCCACTTTACCATCATCTTTCACCAAACAACCACTCAATACATCCCATTCTCACCCAACCCTCAATATCTCCGAACACTTTCCCCCAATTTTTTTAATTTTTCTTGCAATTGTGGGTGCTTATCCACCCACATTGCCTCTGTGTAGGATTATTGTGAATTTGCAAGGAGTTTGGAGCATCCTTGGCCGGAGTTCTCCTTGTGGTCATCAGAAGTGCGCACCACATGTTCGACAAAAGTCCCCAACCAAGTTCAAAATGCCTAGAACACGTGCTTCATCCTCCAGAGGGGCCGATACTCAAGCTATCTCTCCTCCGCCCACTTTTGAGGAGCGAGAGCTGCTGTTTGAAACAACCTTCGCCATCCGAGAAGACTTTCAACACAATGAGGCGACTCAATGGGCGGTCGCCGAGTTTAAGCGAAGGGGTCTCAAGAAGCTCTTTAAACCGGTCACCTCTACTGCCTATCGGAATCTGGTCGTTGAATTCTACTCCAAGCTCTCTTATGACTGTGACAACTCAGCTGCTCTCTCCTCTAAGGTGCGAGGGAAAATTGTTTATGTGACGAGAGCCGACATAGCCACAGCCCTGCAGTGCACTGATGAGCACCCTCCAGAATCGGCAAATCTTGCTACGCAACCGCCCCGATACTATGTGGCGGAAATCATTGAAGACATGTGCCAAGGGCACTATGCGGATGCCCACCCCAATGCTGGTAGCCGGTCCAAGTTGCCGCGAAGGTTATGGTTTGTGGACTCGGTACTTCACCGCAATGCCTTCCCCTTGGAACACAAAACTCAAAAGCGTGATCAATTTTTACAGACCCTCTACGCCTTCCAGAAGGATGCATAGTATTCCATTCCCGACATCATTTGGAACCAAATTCACAAATTTTGTGAATGGAGTGCATATTGGGGGAGCAGAGTCCACTCACTCATGGGGGTTGCCTTTCCCCTACTTAATCACACATATCCTTCAAAAAAAAGGGCATCAAGGGCACTGCAGCTGACAAACCAGTCACGACTACTCCATTGTTTGGCATTTGCCAATGGAACAAGAGCTGCTTCCATATGCCCCAGGCACTTTCGGAAGCTGGGGAAGAGGCGGGGGAGGCCAAGCCAATGGCTGAAAATGAACCGGCAACTGAGTCGGTAACAGAAGACAAGGAAGAGGCCTCAATTGATGTTTGAGCCATCCAATACCGATCCCTTTGTGACCAAATAGACGGTCTTCGGAGAGAGCTAGCTGATCAAAGAAGTGAGGCTAGGGAAGATAAGGTTGCCATGGACAAACACTTAGTTGCCCTAGAAGAAGTGATACGGTCTATCCTCAACCGATTATCACCACCACCTGGAGCATCTATTTCTGGGCAACACTGAGAGGGGACCATCGTCTGGCTAAAGACGTAAAACTTAACGCTCATGGGAGGCACCCCATAGCATATCCTTTTGCTTTGTTGTTTAATTTAAAATTTTGTTGTGTTTTCCATTGTGTTTAATATTTTTGGTGTTTTTAGTATTATGTCATTCTTTTCTATTCTGTTACTGCGATCGATCACACCACACATGCGATCGAGCGCGGGCCTCCAATTGTGAGTTTATCGCACTCTGTTAGTGCGATCGAACTCACAACATGTGCGATCGAGCACACTTGGCAGCTGCCCCTAATTATTTCTCTTTTGTTTTGTTCAATTTTTCTTTAATTTTACTTTTGTTTGTTTTTACTTGTTGTGTGTTTTCTTATTTTGCAGGGACAAGTGTGCTTCAATTCAACTTTGGGGGTGTGCCATGAGCCATACTTTCCAAGACAACGTTCGCCATCCCCCGAGTACATTCTTTCCTTTACTTAGACACATTGGAGACAATGTGCCATTTAAGTCTGGGGGTATGGGCACACATGTTCACACACACTTTGTCCCAATTTCATGTTGATTGTTTGTTTTGTGTGATGTAAAAAAAAAAAAAAAAATTGCATGATCATGACTACCCTAAAATTTTAAGTTGATTTAACAGAATTGTGGCTTGAATTCATCAGTGAGCTTAAAATTTTGAACACATGATCTGATGAGTGAATTTGATTAGTTGGTTACTTGTTTAGGACAGTTGAAAAATCACATGTTTGATCTAATCTTACACGAGCACATTAGCACATAATTTGTGAGGTATGACATGAGGTCTAATATGTGTATTTCTGCATCTTGAATGACATTGGATGACTTATTAGATGATACTATGGCATATATAAAAATTAAAAAAAAAAATAAAAAAATAATATGAAATAAATGATCATTGATGGCTTTTCATTGAGTAATTGGACCTCTTGTCTCAAAGCATTGAATGTTCACGTCAAAAGATGAAAAATTTGGATTTGATCAATGTCATGGTTAGTTGGTTTTGTAGCCTTTTTGACTCAAGTTACCAAGTCCTTAGGGGTGTCTCTACACCTAATACCTTAAAACCATCTGGTTTGGGAGCCATTGACCTAACACTCGCTACATAAGTTAATTAGAAAGCTTAAGGGAACCAACATTGCACAACCTGACAAAAAAAAAAAAAAAAGAGAAAAAGAAATATGCCCTGGTGTCAGTCTAATAGGAATTTCAGTGAAGTCTGAGAAACAAAGACATTGCATATTGAAAAGATTTGGAAGCCTCATAATTTTGTACTAGTTCACTGTACACTGTTTTCAAACTTGTGATATTTTAGCATGTCCTTTGTAAGTAATTGCACTTTGAGATTCCAATTCATTGTGAAGATGGAGTTCATTTTTTTAAGCTTACTAATGAATAAAAATCATGATCTTGAAGTGATGCTTTAATTTTTTGGGATGACATGAACTGTGCATAATGTTTGTGGGTAATATTTCTGGAAAACCTTCATGAGACTTTACTCATCCACTAGGAAATTCCTAGAGGTTTAAAAGGCTTGTTGCATATGCTAAATGCAATCGTACATCCCACGAAAGATGGATTTATCTCTTGTTTTCTGTTTTTTCATTCTTGTTTTTAGTTCTGTATTGCTAAGGGACTAGCAATATGTAAGTTTGGGGGTGTGATAAGTGCTAAAAGATTCATATTTTCAGCCATTAACTTGCATGTTTTAATCCTTTGGTTTTAGTTAATTATGACATTTTAATTCATTTTTGTGTTTTTCATGTTTTTATAGGCTTTTGGAAGAAAATGAAGTAAAACTGGGTGATTTGGGCATAAAGAGAGAAGATGGGAAAAGTTGGAACTCCTTGATACTGCTATCAATCGCAGGGTACCTGCGATCGAGCGCAGTACCAGAGAGGACATAGCACAAAGCAAGCCAGGAACGATCGAGTGCATGCCAGAAGAAGGATCGATCTCAGACCTGCGATCGAGCGCACCCGTGCGCAGGAGACAAACCAAGGTGGCGGCTAAGATGTCCTTATTTTCATATTAGGGTTTTCCAACTCCCAATTGTAATAGGGATTGAAATCCCTATGAAATCCCTAGGGTTTACTACTTTTCCAAGGACTTCTAAAGCCTATAAATAGACTCTTAAGCCTTTAGAATAAAAAAACGCTTGAGAAAGAGAAGGAGAAGAAGAGGAGCTCTTGAAGTTTAAGTCTCGGGTTTATTCTTTTCTTTTCTTTTATTAAGATGTTTAACATTAATTTTATGTGTAGCTAATTTATTTAGTAGGGCTAGATTGAAGCCCTAGTTATGTTTAGTTAATATTTCAATATTGGCGCTTTTGTGATGGTTATGTTATGCTATATAACTTGGTTAATTCCTGCTTTCATGAATTCCTCATATGTGTGTGCCTGATCAACATATGCATGTGGTATGGACTAGTTAATTAACTCAATTTGGATGATCGAGTCCTGGGTTTAATATAAGTAACAAAAGAAATCCACACCGGATTCTTGGGTTAATCAACATAGGGAACCGGGAGTAGACACCTATGCCTTAGGCCTCATGTGTTTGTCAATTTCCATAGATTCATGCTTTCTTAAAGAACAACTTAATAGACATCCATACTAAATCCTTTAAGAAAGAAAAGAATTAGAGTAGACATTCATGCCTAATTCATTGCTTAGGGAAATCAATAGCTTAAGGAGTAGACACCCATACCTTTAGGTTGGTAAACATTCAGTATGCCTAACATGATCAAAGCATTGGCATATTGTTATATCAACTAGATATAATTAGTGTTAGATATCAAAGCCCTACCTTTTATTATCATCACTTTAACAATCAATCTTTGTTTTTACTTAAGGAATTTATTTTTAAAACATAAATTCAGCAATCCTCGTGGGAATGATCTTGTACTTGCACCATATACTACTATGTTGACTTTGTGCACTTGCAGGTAAAACATACAATTATTCACCTATTCATTTAGGTAGATAATCTGCACAACAACCCACATACAAACATGCATCGAAGGAAGGAAAACAAGGGATGGACAAAGAAGGGATTGCATCTAAATAAAGATTTCTTAAGAGAATCCACTTGCTCTAAGATTTCAACTGACATTTCTTCAACTATGAACCAAGCCCATGAGTTGTCTAATGCATGGGAGAGAAAAATTTGAAGTTTTGGCTTAGGAGGCATGGATGTGGTCCAACAGCTCTATCATGACCACACATTGTGTGGCTTAGGATAATGAATGGGTCATAGGAAATTTTAATAAAGAGGTGGTATACAACAAGTTGAATGACTATACCTCAACTATAAGCTTATAGTGTTTGGTGAACTAAATTGATGTGGCAAGCTATTATTGGAGAGTACAAAATAGCCATTTTAGTCCAAGTCCATATAGAAGTTTAATGAGACCCATCACAACAAGATTCCCCATAAGTTACACGGATTAGCATTAGCACAAGAGGAGCAATAGTAACTATCTTTATCTTTCAGCAAGTAGTATATTAGTAACCTATCTCTATATTCCAGCATTAGTAGAAATAGTATTTTATCTTTATATTTCAGTAGTAGAGTAGTAGTTGTATTAGAACTCTAATAGTAATTGTATTGGAATTCTAGTTAGCTATATAAGAACGTATAGGTAGAAAGAACATTCATTGAAGAATTATATCCGCACTTATGTGTAAATGGTGATATAACACTCCAGGAAAAAGTGTTAGCCACATCTGCGCTATTACCCCCAAAAGGACTAGTCAATTTAGAGCTTCCGTAGAATTCATTATAAAGCCCAATTTTACCTAGTAACTAGGCAATGTGAAACTTAGCACCTATGACTATCTCTATAAACAACCCACTCTATGTAGGCTTCTTATCTTCCTAATATGAGACCGGGGTGTTACAAACTCTCTCTCTTAAATTCCTAACGTCCTTGTCAGGGCTACGTCATGCAATGCTCTAATACCATATGACTTGACGTTAATAGGTAGCTCTAATACCACTTGTAACAACCTAGGGAAAAGTGCTAGTCACATTTGCGCTATTACCCCAAAAGAACTAATTAATTTGGAGCTTCACTAGAATTCATTATAAAGTCCAGTTTCACATTGTGAGTAAGCAATGTGGGACTTAGCACTCATTACTATCTTTATAAACTACCCACTCTATGTGTGCTTCTTATCTTCCCAATATGGGACGGAAGTGTTACAGGTGACTCCCACCTTAGTGGAGATCTATCAATGTCAATTTCTTTTTTCCGTCTCTATCAATCATTCATAATTCATCTTCCACAACAATATAACCCTATCAACTTGGTATTAGAGCAATGACAACTCAAAAGGACTCGAGATCAAAGATACAATGAAGAGCATGGAGAAATCCTTGCTGGCTAGCTTTGCCCAATCATTGAAGGAAGCTATGGGCACCTTTTCCAAAACTCAAGGGGAATCATCCAACTGCATGGCCAACTAGTCCGTCAAGGGACCCAAGGAGGCATAGACAAAGGATACCAATTTTGTGTTGCAGCAAAATCGTGACAACCGAGACGATGGGCATTATGTTCGGCCCATAAAGATGGATTTTTCTCACTTTTCGGGTGCCCATCATCTGGCTCGACCGGGTCACTCAATTGTTTGAGTACCAATCCACGGGGGATAGGAAAAAGGTAATACTCGTAGCTTTTTACCTTGAAGGCGTAATGTAAGACATATCATTTACCCATATTTCGGTTTCAAATAGTGGAAGCATAGAAGAAAAGATTGTCACAATCACTGCTGTTTTAGTTGACACAAAAATCAAATTTTTTTTTTTTTTTTAATTTTCTATTTTAGATTAAGATTTTACCGTTTATTTGAATTTTTTTTTTTTTTTTTTTTTTAAGATTTAAGATTTGGTAATATTTAGTGCTTATTAGATTTTAGTATATGCTGTTAGAATATTATTAATTAGCAACAGTTGTTGAATTATCTTTATTTTGATTTTCTCTTTTGAAAGCTTTGTATTTTTTATTTAAAGAAAGTTCATTGTAGGAAGAAAATAATAAATATTTCAGAAAATACAAAAAAAAAAATAAAAAAATTATGTATTCTTATTGTTTAAGCTATGTATAGTTTGTGTTCTTTATAGAATTGAAGTCGGATACTTCTCTTCTTTTATCCACGCTTCGTGTAACGCAACAAATTTATGTGCAAATAGTACATTAATAGCTTTCTCAATTTATGCAATGTCTCTTTGTAATAATTTCATTCGTAAATTATTTAGTAAGCCTAACCTTTCCGGTATAATAGATTGTAAGTATGAAAGTTTTCCCCCTAAAAACCGTTATAAGCATGATGATTGTGCTCCCAAAAGAGGCATTACAAATTATGACTATATTCCTTAACCCAAATTTCAGAGAAACAAATATGATGATAAAAACTACTTGTAATCATTTTGAAGAGACCGAAGAGAATTATATATGTTGTTTCCTGCATCCTCTTTATGTCAATCTTTCTACTTTTTGCAGATTTTTAAGACAATACTTATGATTAGATTTAATCGTCCAAGTGCAAAGGGGTGTTTGTCTTTTCATCATCCGATCGAGCCCCTGAAAATGTTAAAATACAATCGAACGGCCACCAAATTCCCTTTATTAATATTATTCAATTTTCAAAATTTCAAACACCAATATGTTGACAGAAAAGCAGAGTTGTTCATTCAACCTACAGTGATCTTAGCTTGTCCAGACGTCCGCTTGCCAGCTTATATGTCACCAACGTGTCTCTGTTCTGAGATTACTGTAGAAAGTAGATCAGGTTCTTTGTTCTGAAATTCCTTCGCTAAAGCTGATGATGTTCTTCTGTAATTGTCAAGAGTCAAGTTTCACAAGGACTACTCTCTTTCAGAGCGCGTGGGAACACTAATTTCTCCTTCACTTCAACACGTGTAGTTTTTTATTTTTGCCTTTTGAGAAATCAGCATAGTATGATTATAAAATGAGAAATTGTAAAGAAACAACTTTTTAATATACCTTTGGCCCAATTTTTTTTTATGTGATCATTTTTTTTAAAAAATAAAATAAAATAAAAAATAAAAAATAATTCTAAAGTAATAATATTTTATGTTAGCCTTTTTCATTTGGTATTTTAAAAAAATAGTATTTTTCTTAAAAAAAAATGGTCATAATTATGAAGAAAAATATCATTTTATTAAAATACCAAATAAAAAAAGGATCACATAAGATGTTAAAATAATGGTTAAGTGATTAAATTTACTAATTCCTATCAGTTTAAGTTTTTAGGATAATTGGTAATTTACCATGGTATCAGAACTAAAGGTCCTGAGATCAAATATTGAATCCATCAATTCACCCCTTATTTCAATTAAATATTTAACATGTTGGGTCTCACGTGATTAAATTTACATCTTCCTAATTTAACATAAGATGTTATTGCAAAAAATTGTATCTCTGTCCTTTCTCATATAAAATTGTACTTTTTTAATCGCACAAATTTTGTAGAATTCCCAGTGTCAAAATACCCATATTTTTTTATTATAAAAAATTAAAATATAAATCATATATATTTGTGGAGCAATTTAGGGTAATGAGTATAGGAGGTCCTACGCATAGAAATGTGAGTGGCCTCCATGATTCCACAGAGAGCGTGGCGTGGCGATTACAGAGAAGAGACGAAGCAGCTTTGGAGAGAGCAAAACGTCACGCTTTTCCATTCCACGCGCGAATCCTCTCTTCTCTCGCATGTTTTCCCTATTTCAAAACCCAATGCTGCTGCACCTCTCTCTCTCTCTCTCTCTCCCTCTAAGCCTTCAAAAGAGCATCTCCTCTTTCTCTTCTCTCCTCGAGCGATCCTTGGAATATTTGTAGCCTTCAAAAACCGCAAACCATGTCTTCAATGGTGGAGGTTAGAGTTCCAAATCTTGACTGCGAGGGATGTGCTTCAAAGTTAAAGAAAGCTCTCTTCAAGCTCAAAGGTACGTACAAATATTAATATTATATATATATTTACTAGTAGCACGCACACAAATTAAAAGTAGTGGAAGTGAGCTAAAGTTTGAATTTTTGATGACGAGTTTTAGGAGTGGAAGAGGTGGAAGTAGAAATGGAGACACAAAAGATTACAGTGAGAGGGTATGCGCTGGAGGAAAAGAAAGTGCTTAAAGCAATAAAGCGAGCTGGGAAAGCAGTGGAGCCATGGCCATTCCCTGGATATTCTCATTTTGCGTCGTTTTACCAATATCCCACTTACATTGTCAACCATTATTATGACACTCACAAAAATGAAGCATCCACCGGCGTACATTCTTTCTTCCATACCCCTGCTGTTTACTCCGTCGCCGTCGCCTCCGATGAGGCCATTGCTTCTCTCTTCAGCGATGATAATCCGCATGCTTGCACCATTATGTGAACCCTTTTTTTTTTTTTTTTGAGATTTTGTTTGAAAGCTTATGGCGTGAACTACTAGTATGTTATTTGTTATTTTTCAGATTATTTTTGTGGTCTTGAAATGGTCATTGAAAAAAATTAAATAATTGTTTCCATTTTCATGCTTTGACTTCCCTATAATCTTACAATAATTCATAAAAAGTATATATATATATATATATATATATATATCAAGGCATCTGTTTTCTAACACCAGGAGATTAATTACTTTTTAAAATTCATGAATCTATTTATTAAAGGAAAAAATGCAAAATCAGTCATTGTGGTTTATTTAATTTGTAATTGGCTTATTTAATTTGTAATTAACTCCTTGTAGTATCAAAATGAACTCAAAGGTCCCTAAAATATGCCAAAATATTAATTTAGTTCATATGATCAAATTCCGTTCACTGACTTAACAGATTATGATAACATGAAACGTTAGAACTAATAAAATTATGATACTTGTCATATTTAAGTCAATCTCACACTAACAGAATCTGTTAAATTAGTGGACATAATTTGACTATAGGGACTAAATTATTTTTTTGGCATATTTCAGTGGCCTTTGAATTCATTTTGATACCACAAAGACTTAATTGTAAATCAGGTAAACCACAAAGACTAATTTTTCATTTTTCCCTTTATCAAAACTCAAACTCGACCAAAAATACATTTATCCTAATTTTAAACCCACGCTCTTATCTTATACGATGTATGAAAGTGTCATTAAGATAAAGAGAAATGCATGATTTTTAATTTTTATTTTTTCAAAAATTTGGTTTTGAAATGATGTATCAGCATATATCAAGTGATCTCTAGTTTTCACATTTATGATATATTAAAACACTTAATTCAAACAAAAAATAAGAAGTACCACTCAACACACATTAACAGTCAACATATTTGAAAGACAAGAAAAAAACTATCTCCTACTGTATAGCCTATAAATCCAATCAACCCCTAATATTTGATAACATCAATATTGTAAAAGGTTATGTAGCAAATCAATTGTCTTTATTCGAAACAGTAGTTCTCTGTATATAAAAATAAAGAACTCTCATATAATATATATATATATATATATAATGGTATTTTAATAAGCACTATTTAAACAGTAAGGAGATGGACCCAAGTAAGTTGAAGACAGTCATGACTCATAGACTCATATCCCTCGTTTCCATCCATCGAATAATTAACATTATATGCATTCACAAAAAAAAAAAAAATTAATTAATTAATTAAAATAAAATAAAATAATAATAATAAAAGCTGGTTCACAGTTCGCACTCACAACAGCCAAAAACAGCACTTTTGAGCATATACATACATTTTCAAATTCAAGCTTTGGGTACGTAGGCTTGGTATGAGAGTTGGCCCAAAGTGTTGGGCTTAGACATGAAGGCCATTGATTTTGGGCCTAGATAGCTTCGTAAAACCTTAATCAAAGCCTCTTAAAGGAGACAATAAGAACTAATGAATTACATAATTTAATAATGGTCTAATTCATGTCATAATTTAATCTTTAATGACATACAAAATTTAATGGTTTAATTCATGACATCCGACATATAGGGCAATGGGATTTTAATTTAAAATCTTATGATTTCAATTTATAACTTTCTTTCAACCCCTTCAAACACTTCCACTTTCAATAGCCCAAATCACTTCCAACACTTCACCAACTCATAAGACACCATGGTAGTGTTTGGTAAATGGGTTGGCCTAGACACTGTAGTTGATGTAAATTGATGTGAAAAAAAAAAAAGAAAAAAAAAAAGTAAGAATGTTTTATATAAAAAAGTGAAAAAGTGGTATGGAAAAGTGAAAAAGTTTTATTTTGTAGTAATTTTTTTATTTGAATAATAATAAAAAATGACTGATGTGATATAGAAAGTAAAAAAGTAAAAATATTTTGATGTTAATTTTTTTGAGAAATTGTGATAAACAGTGTCTAAGCCAACTCCAACCCTTTTACCAAATAAGGCCATATCACTCGGCTAAGGAAAATCCCATCAAGTCCTCTTGGTGCATGTTCTTAATCTCCATTTATTTTCTTCTTTCAAAGTTTCATGTTTATGTTATACTTAAAAATATTTTATGAAAGTCTCACCTAAATCAGGATTTTTTTTATTTTTTATTTTTTATTTTTAAATTAAAGAATGATTTTGTTACTTTCATTAAGTGGCCAAATTTATATAGCATTAGATTTCTAGACATCTATGAGAGTACAATGTGCAAATACATTTCATGAAAAACATATGTGGTAGCTAAACCTATGTAATGTCACTACAAGAAACTGATTCATCAGGGGCGACTTAGTAGTCGCCCCTAAAACTCAACTATTAGGGGCGACTTTCGAAAGTCGCCCCTAATAGTCACATATTAGCGTCCACATAAAAGTCGACGCTAATAATGGGTCGAAAGCTTGACTATTAACGTCCACTTTTCAGTGGACGCTAATAAGTCGACCCTATTATACACGCGGGAATTATTAAAGGGGCGGGAAACATTTTTGGGGCCAAAAAAACTTTTAGCGTCGACAATAGTCGACACTTATAGTAAACCAATAGCGTCCACTTTTGTGGACGCTAAAAGATGGAAAAAAAAATAATAAAAAAAAATAAAATAAAATAAAAGATCATTAGGGTCGACTTTTAAAGTCGACCCTAATGATTAAGTATTAGGGTCGACTTTTGTCGACCTTAAAGCTTAAGTCGATAAATGAAAAAAAAAAATTAAAAATTACAATTCATGGCTAATAGCGTCCACTTAAAGATGCCTTATTAGGGTCGACTTTTGTCGACCCTAAAGAGTAGGTCGATATATGAAAAAAAAATTAAAAATTAAAAATGATTACCAATAGCGTCCACTAAAAGTGGACGCTAAAGATGCATTATTAGGGTCGACTCTAAAAGTCGACCCTAATGCTTAAGTATTAGGGTCGACTTTTGTCGACCCTAAAGAGTAGGTCGATA
>NC_081545.1:23394845-23396165 GCF_901000735.1 Corylus avellana | reverse complement strand
GGACGCTGATAGTCAATTTTTTTTTTAATATTTTTGGACCATTAGCGTCCACAAATGTGGACGCTAATGGTCGACTATTAGCGTCGACTAATTCTTTTGTGTACATCATCTTTAGAGTCAAAACATGCGTCTTTTAGGGTCGATAAAGTGGACGCTAAAAGTCATCATTAGGGTCGACTCTAAGTGGACGCTGATAGTTAGTTTTTTTTTTAATTTTTTAGGACCATTAGCGTCCACTTTTGTGGACGCTAATGGTCAACTATTAGCGTCCACTTTGATTTGGATGCTAATACTTATTATTATTATTTTTTTAAAAGGGCCATTAGGGTCCATAAAGTCGACCCTAATGGTTAACTAAAAGTGGACGCTAATGCTTGACTATTAGGGTCGACTTTCGCTTCCGTTTACATCATCTTTAGGGTCCAAACATTGCGACTTTTAGGGGCGATAAAGTGGACGCTAAAAGTGATCATTAGGGTCGACTTTTAAGTGAACCCTGATAATCAGACATTTGATCATTAGGGTCGGACTATTAGCGTCGACACCTTTAGGGTTGAAAAGTGGACGTTGTGACCAACAGCGTCCACTTTAGGATCTTTAGGGGCGACTTAAAGTCGCCCTTAAAGACCTAATTTCTTGTAGTGTGTATGTGCATCATCTTTTTAAAAAAAATCACTTAATTTTTTTAGTTTATGTTAGATGGCCATGATTTTTATAAGTAGCCAAGTGTATGAGTATATGAACATGAACATGTTTTAATAAAAACCTTTAAGGTTATATAGTAGCCAAAATGCATGATTTTATAATATGAAAGTTTTATACCTTAAATATTATTAAGTCTAGGTTTACAAGATTTTTTTTTTTTTTAAAAAAAAAGAAAATACTTTTCCTTTAAAAAGAAAAACTTCATAATGGCCCCTTCAATAATGGTCTTTCATGGAAATGACTTAGGATCTCACACCTAAAGTCCATAATTGTTAAATGATGTGAAAATTAATTTTAAAATGAGTCATGAGCATGGATCTTAGGTTTAACTCAGAAACTTTTATGGCCAAAAACCTCATATAAAATGGTTCTATTGAGTGTTAAAGCATTTAGGGGTGTAAACAAGCCGAGCTTGAGCGAGCTTCCCTTGTTTGGGATCGGCTTGTTTAAATTTTACTCGAGCTCGAGCTCAAGGACGAGCCAAAAAATCGAGCTTGAGCTAATAATGAGTTGAGCCGAGCCAGCTCTCAAACTGACTCTTTTATTTATTTATTTCTTTAATATAAATTTAAACATCAAGTACTCTTAAACAGCTCAAGAAGCCAACTTAAAATA
>NC_081545.1:23388627-23394745 GCF_901000735.1 Corylus avellana | reverse complement strand
TATTATAATATGTTTTCTGTTTTTAATAAGGAAGGTTGTGCTCCATTCAAGTAGCTAGATTAATTACTTTACAATTCCAATAAGGAGTAATATTCTCCGTTGTTGTTTTAGGGAGATTTTCCTAGTTTTGGTAGTAAAGGGAAATATCTCCTAGTAGGGAAAGTATTGGTAGTCAGTGTCCTATGAGGATTGTCTTTGTAATCTTATTTAAACCCCACGTTGGGTGAATGAAAGGTAGACAAGTTTATTCCTCAAACCTAGTATTTGAAAGAGGCTAATGATCCTCTCTAAAATCCTTGCTATCTCTCAATTAGTAACCATAGGCAAGAAGAAGGCGCAAGATCCAGCTTCGTTTCCGGTCGAAGCACGAGTAACACGATCTGTTACGAATTCTCATAACAATATGGTATCAAAGCCAATTTGTTCAATGGCTGACCCATGGGTAGATCGTCGTGAACAGCAGGTTTCAAACCTGGGAAGTATTCTGGAGCGATTAATGAAAAAGTTAGATGAGAACACCAATAAGGTGGATAGTCTCGTGTCCAAGGGGAGCAATGGATCTGGAGAAAATTCATCTGCCAGAAGCAGGGACAAACATACCCACGGTTCTTCTAATTCAGCCTTCCCCAAACTAGCTAAATTAGATTTTCCTAGGTATAACGGCATGGAGGACCCAACAAGTTGGATTCACAGAGTGGAACAATTCTTTGCATTCCAGCAAACGGAGGAGGCAGAGAAACTTCCATTGGCGACGTACCATCTGGAGGGAGAGGTGCAGATGTGGTACCAACTATTCCGAGAGAGCGAAGAGTTGGTGACTTGGGAAAAACTCAAAACTAATCTTCACACACGTTACGGACCGACGCCATTCGAAGATCCCTTTGGGGAATTAACTAAACTACGCCAAACTGGACCAGTCAAAGACTATCAACTGCAGTTTGAACAACTCCTCAGTCGGGTGGGTAAGCTTTCTCCCCTACATCAATTAAGTTGTTTTGTTAGTGGCTTAAAGGACATAATTAGAACAGAGGTTCAGGCTGCAAGGCCTACCTCAGTCACCGAAGCAATTGGGTTGGCCAGATTGTTTGAAGGCAGGAATTGGAACAGCCGTAGACACGTTACTGCAAAATCGCGGCACCCACACACGGCAGACCTAGTTCCACCATTACCATCAGCCGCCCTGTCCAGATCCAAGAACCCGGCCGTTCAACGTTTGACTCCTATGGAGATGCAAGATCGGCGAACCCGCGGGTCGTGTTTCAATTGTGACGAGAAATTTGTCCCTGGCCATCGCTGTAAAAAGCTCTTTCTGATTGAAGGGGTATACTCTGAAGAAGATGATTGGGGGAATGAGGAGATTTTTGAGCAGAAGGGGGCCCTTGACAACAAACCCATAATTTCGTTGCATGCTATCACAGGATCACCCACACCAGGTACGATGAGAGTGAAAGGCAGGCTGGGAAATAATGGAATCACTTCTCTGATGGATTCTGGGAGTACCCACAATTTTCTTAGCACAAGATGGGCGGAAAAGGTTGGGTTGAAACCCAATCACACTGGAAGGTTGCAGGTCATCGTTGCTAATGGAGAAAGACTAGAATGTAGTGGTCTCTGCAAGGGATTGTTATTGTGGATGCAAGGAGAGACCTTTGTAGTTGATTTTTTCTTATTAGCATTGGAGGGCAATGACGCTGTGCTTGGCACCCAGTGGTTCCAGACCTTGGGACCTATTTGCTGGGACTTTGGAAAATTATGGATGAAGTTTTGGTGGAAGGGGAAAGAAGTGGAATTGAGTGGACTAACAGCACCTATGCATCGTGTTGTGGAGGAGTTTGGGGTATGCAGGGAACTAAAGAAAAGAAGCAAGGCCTGGCTTTGTCAATTATTACCACTACCAACAGTGGAAGACACTAGCAAACCTAGTGGCGTAATAGTATTGGGAGCACAAGAGGAGGGGCCCAGTTCGGACCATAATGGGCTTAGGTTAATGCTGTAAAATTATGAAGAAATATTTAAGGAACCACATGGCCTTCCTCCAAATCGGTAGCAAAATCATAGAATTGTTTTACAAGTTGAGAATAGCCCAGTTAATGTGTGGCCTTATCGTTATCCACATTACCAAAAAAATGAGATTGAAAGAATTGTCACAAGCCTCTTACAATCTGGAGTAATAAGGCCCAGTACAAGCCCCTATTCATCACCGGTAGTACTAGTCAAGAAACAGGACGGCTCATGGAGACTATGTGTGGACTATCGAGCTCTCAACCATGTGACTGTAAAGGATAAATTTCCAATACCAGTTATTGATGAGCTCTTGGATGAGTTAAGTGGAGCCAGATTTTTCTCTAAGCTAGATCTACGTTATCATCAAATTCGCATGGCCGAGGAAGACATTGAAAAGACAGCATTCCACACTCATCAAGGGCATTATGAATTTTTGGTGATGCCGTTTGGATTGACGAACGCACCATCCACCTTTCAATCCCTCATGAGTGAAATTTTCAAGGAGCTTTTACGAAGGTATGTACTCGTATTTTTTGATGATATTTTAATTTACAGTAAATCGTGGCCTGAACATATCAAACACCTCGAGGAGGTCTTACAAATGCTGCGAGCAAATCAACTGTTTGTAAAAAGGGAAAAATGCCAGTTTGGGCAAGAGCAGGTGAATTATCTAGGCCATATCATTTCCCACAATGGAGTTTCAATGGATCCCGAAAAAATCAGGGCTATGGTCCAGTGGCCCAGGCCTCAATTTGCTAAGGCACTGCGCGGCTTTCTGGGGCTCACAGGTTATTACCGTAAATTCATCAAAGGTTATGGTGTTGTGGCATGCCCCCTCACCCAGTTACTCAAAAAAGACGCCTTTGCATGGAATGAGACCGCGGAAGGAGCTTTTATTCAGTTAAAGGAAGCCATGACAACAGGTCCTGTATTAGCACTGCCGGACTTCAACAAGACCTTCATAGTTGAATGTGATGCTTCAGGATCGGGCATTGGTGCTGTTCTTATGAAAGAGTCACGACCCATTGCGTTTTTTAGTCAAGCTCTAAGAGGAAGAAATTTAGCTCGCTCTACATATGAAAAGGAAATGATCCCTTTGATTTCTGCCGTCCAAAAATGGAGGCTGTATTTACTGGGCAATAAATTCATCGTTCACACGGACCAACGAAGTTTGCGTTACTTGCTTGATCAAACCATCACTACTGAAGCCCAACAAAAATGGTTGGTGAAATTATTGGGATATGATTTCATAATTGAGTATATAAAGGGTGCTGAAAATTCGGTTGCAGATGGGTTGTCTCGGAGAGGAGAACTTGGACACTTGGGTGCACTTTCAAGGCCACTTCCCCAGTGGGTTGAACCCATCAAAGAGGAAGTAGCAAGAGAACCAAATTTGCAAACACTGGTAAGACGTATTGAAGATGGAGAAGCAATTGGTCCTTGGAGTTACAAATCATGCCTTATCTTTTATAAGGATCACATATACTTGAAATCAGATTCGCCACTAACGAAGGACATAATTCAGGAATTCCATAGTGGTTCTCATGAAGGCTTCAACAAAATGTGGCATCGGCTCAAAGCCGTGTTTTATTGGCAAGGGGCGAGTTCTCAAATCAAGGCCTATCTGCGAGAGTGTGACATTTGCCAACACAACAAGAGTGAATTAATGAAACCTGCAGGTTTACTACAGCCATTGCCTATACCTACTGCAATATGGGCTGATATTTCTATGGATTTTGTGGATGGATTGCCTCTCTCACAAGGTAAAACCGTGATTTTTGTAGTGGTAGATAGACTCTCTAAATATGCGCATTTCATTCCCCTTAAACATCCTTATTCGGCAACTAGTGTAGCCCAAGTTTTTTTTGACAATATCTTCAAGCTCCATGGTCTACCGACGTCTATTGTTTGTGATCGAGATCCCGCTTTCACAAGCAAATTTTGGCAAGAATTATTTCAGTTGCAAGGTACTCGGTTTAACTACAGTTCAGCTTATCATCCTCAGACTGATGGGCAAATGGAGGTAGTAAATCGAACATTAGAGATGTATCTTCGTTGTTTCATCGGCGATAAACCTAAGGATTGGGTCAAATGGTTGTCTTGGGCAAAATACACGTATAATACTAGCTATTATGCTAGCACTAAAAAAACTCCTTTTGAAGTAGGTATGGCAGACTTCCTCCTACATTACTCTCTTATATTCCTAGTACGGCAAGGGTAGAAGCAGTGGAACACGGTTTGTTAGAGAGAGATCAATTGATCAAAGACGTACAATTTAAGTTGCAACTGGCTCAAAATAGAATGAAACAAATTTATGATCGCGGGCATCAAGAGCATAATTTTCAACCGGGAGATTATGTTTATGTTCGTCTCCAACCATATAGACAACATTCATTGGAGAAACGATCAAATTTGAAGTTATCAGCCAAATACTATGGCCCATACCGAGTGTTGGAACGTATTGGTGGAGTGGCTTATCGCTTGGATTTGCCAGTTGGATCGAAAATACACCCTGTCTTTCATGTGTCTTTACTTAAACAGAAGGTGGGGGCCAATGTTTCTGATAGTACATTTATGCCCGAGTATAATGATCAGAATCCACAGTTTCAGCCTCAAGCTGTTTTGGATTATCGTGGCAACATTCACAACCGAGAAGTTCTTATCCATTAGCAAGGATGTAGTCCAACTGACGCGACCTGGGAAAGCTTATCTCGGATGAAGGATCACTTTCCAGAGTTTGTCCTTGAGGACAAAGACGCTTTCAACGGAGGAGGAATGTTACAAGCATAGAGTCTAATAAGGATAATGGTCTATTATAGTATGTTTTCTGTTTTTAATAAGGAAGGTTGTGCTCCATTCAAGTAACTAGATTAATTACTTTACAATTCCAATAAGGAGTAATATTCTTCGTTGTTGTTTTAGGGAGATTTTCCTAGTTTTGGTAGTAAAGGAAAATATCTCCTAGTAGGGAAAGTATTGGTAGTCAGTGTCCTATGAGGATTGTCTTTGTAATCTTATTTAAACCCCACGTTGGGTGAATGAAAGGTAGACAAGTTTATTCCTCAGACCTAGTGTTTGAAAGAGGCTAAGGATCCTCTCTAAAATCCTTGCTATCTCTCAATTAGTAACCATATGCAAGAAGAAGGCGCAAGATCCGGTTTCGTTTCCGGTCGAAGCACGAGTAACACGATCTGTTACGAATTCTCATAATAGAGACATAATCTCCAATTGATTGAGTTACTCTTTAAGAACTTCATGAGTTACCCCTTAAGAATCTCATGAGTCATGACAATTATTATAGTGGTTTATATAAGCTCTTTGAACTTCTTAATAAGTAAGATTACACCTCTAAGGCTTTAAGGTTAATAACTCTCTCACTTGGACTAGGGGTGTAAAAAAAAATTCTCTATATTTTCCGAGTAAATTTCATGTAAAGATTCGTAATCATTATTTTTAATTAAGGAATTATGATTCCCTCATTTCAATATTTACCCATTTTTAAATTATCTTCAATCTTTTCAATTCATTGTATTTTACTAAGTTAATATATGTAAAAAATCCAAAATATGGGTTTTTTGGGTCTTTTTTTTATGTGATTTTGATCCGTATTTGTTAAGTTATGGTCAAATTTCCCACGTAGCAAATCCATCCGTAAAAGGAGTCTGACCATGATGGCGGTCCAATTCATTCAAAACGTCGCCATGGCTTTTAATTATTTTGTATTATTAAGAGGAAGAAAGTCGTCCCTTTGGCAACTTTTTGAATGAAGAGAACCTTGAAAAAACAAACAAAAAGCCGCCCTTTGCAATGGATGGCTTGGCCTACACGTCCACCGCTTTTTTGTTCTTAGCCATTCAAAAAGCCGGCCAACTCATCGTTGTGTGTGTACACGGGAAGGAATACGTACGAACTGTAAAGAGCAGGAAAAGGAGGGATCGATGTTTTAACCATCTAATTTTATTTGAGAAATTGTAGAATTTATTTATTTTTTAATCATTTTTATAGTGAATGAATAAATTTTTTATTAAATTTGTGTGGAGTCTATATTGTAAAAATAATAATTTAAAGATAATTGTGTCACCTATCTCATTTTATCTCCGTGATTATAGCTAAT
>NC_081545.1:23367010-23388527 GCF_901000735.1 Corylus avellana | reverse complement strand
TAAAAGCGGGTTCACAGTTCGCCCTCACAACAGCCAAAAACAGGACTTTTGAGCATATACATACATTTTCAAATTCAAGCTTTGGGTACGTAGGCTTAGTATACGAGTTGGCCCAAAGTGTTGGGCTTAGACATGAAGGCCACTGATTTTGGGCCTAGATAGCTTAGTAAAAGCTTAATCAAAGCCTCTTAAAGGAGACAATAAGAACAAATGAATTACATAATTTAATAATGGTCTAATTCATGTCATAATTTAATCTCTAATGATATACAAAATTTAATGGTTTAATTCATGACACGCGACATATAGGTCAATGGGATTTTAATTTAAAATCTTATGATTTCAATTTATAACCTTCTTTCAACCCCTTCAAACACTTCCACTTTCAATAGCCCAAATCACTTCCAAGCTCATTTAATATTCGAGCCAGAATTTGTGTTCATGAAGTGTCTCATTTAATAATCGAGTTGAGCACGAGCCGAGCATATACGAGCCGACCCCAAACTCACTTGCGAACACCTCTAAACACATTTATAATCAATACCATAACATGATTGGGATGGTGTCTAATCCGAATTTTATTAAGTGATAAGTTTTTAATGTGTTTTGGGCAAATTGGGCCAAGTTGGCTAAGTGTGGTATACTAGTTTAAGCCCATTTAGTGAATTGTGAGCCTTGGATGGTTAACCTATTTAGGATGAGATCTAAATGGACCATTTTTAATTTTGACCCAAGTCCCCATAAAAATATTTTGAGATTTTTAGAAGAAAAACTAAATCATAAGCAGCAATTATGATCTCTCTCACAATTGCTGGATATCCCAATCCTGCTCAACCATGAAACAAAGTTTGGAAAAAAAATCAGGAAAGTTTCCATTTTAAGATAATTTCCAAATTAAGAAAGTTGCCAAATTAGGATAGTTTCTATTTTAGAAACTTTCCAAATAAAGAAAGTATTCACTCAAACTATATTATAATTAAAGAGAGTATCAAGAAGTAAAGGACATGCATTTGTTGAGGTGAAACCTTATTTTAAGTATTTATTTGGCTCAAGGAAAAATTAATAGCGCGGTACCGAGGTTAGGATAGAATGCACCACACTGATATTACAATTACGTGAATGTGTGAGTATCATTAAGTTGCATGCTGAGTGCACCTTATAATTGACTGGCTAGTCCGGACATATTTGGGGTCACAAGTGTTGCCATACTCTCAAAAATTGCACCGCACAACTTTTCACATACGGGGTACAATTGTATGCAAGGTCATATTAATACAATTAAGATAGTAAGAAAATTTACGTTTTATTTCAAATTTGTACGTATTATGCCATTAATCTTCCTCTTCCTCTTCCTCTGTGTTGTTAAAAGTTTTTCCCAAATTAACTAACAGTTTAAGGGGGAGGGGGGGCGGGGGGAGGACAACCCCAAGCCTTCACCTAGGTCTGCCCCTAACATATCTTTACTTTTGCTATATCTATGTTATGTTATGTCATGTTTTAATAAGTGCCTCAAGGCATAGACCACGAAAAGAAAAGAAAAGAATGAAGGGACCACTAGGCTCATTAAGTTTTGTTATGACATACTTATTTTGTTACGACTTTATGGTTCTGCAAATTATTTTAACATGTCTACACAAAGAGAAGGAGGGGGGGGGGGGGGAGAATGATTCAAATTCATGACCTCTGCTTAATGAGGCGTAGTCTCCAACCGATTGATTTACTCCTTAAGATGAGTTACCCCTTAAGAATCTCATGAGTCATGACAATTATTATAGTGGTTTATATAAGCGTTTTGAACTTCTTATTAAGTAAGATAACACCTCTAAGGCTTTAAGGTTCATAACTCTCTCACTTGGGCTAGGGGTGTAAAAAAGAATTATCTATATTTTCCAAGTAAATTTCATGTAAAGATTCGTAATCATTATTTTTAATTAAGGAATTATGATTCCCTCATTTCAATATTTACCCATTTTAAATTATCTTCAATCTTTTGAATTCATTGTATTTTACTAAGTTAATATATTTTAAAAAAGCAAAATATGGAAAAAAAAAAAATTTCTGTCTTTTTAATGTGATTTTGATCCGGATTTGTTAAGTTATGGTCAAATTTCCCACGTAGCATATCCATCCGTAAAAGGGGTCTGACCATGATGGCGGTCCAATTCATTCAAAACGTTGCCATGGCTTTTAATTATTTTGTATTATTAAGAGGAAGAAAGTCGTCCCTTCGGCAACTTTTTGAATGAAGAGAACCTTGAAAAAACAAACAAAAAGCCGCCCTTTGCAATGGATGGCTTGGCCTACACGTCCACCGCTTTTTTGTTCTTAGCCATTCAAAAAGCCGGCCAACTCATCGTTGTGTGTGTACACGGGAAGGAATACGTACGAACTGTAAAGAGCAGGAAAAGGAGGGATCGATGTTTTAACCATCTAATTTTATTTGAGAAATTGTAGAATTTATTTATTTTTTAATCATTTTTATAGTGAATGAATAAATTTTTTATTAAATTTGTGTGGAGTCTATATTGTAAAAATAATAATTTAAAGATAATTGTGTCACCTATCTCATTTTATCTCCGTGATTATAGCTAATCAATTGATTAAAAATTGCTTTGAATGTCTTATGCAGATTATATTATAATTGTTTGGGTTTCATACGTCACTAGTAATCATCTTAATTTATATTTGATGTGAAAGGCTTCATCATTCCCCACACTTCATTTACATATCATACAATTTTTTATTAACTTACTTTTAGTGGGAAAGTTTATGTGCGCGCGTCTAAGATTCGTTTTATTATAATTTGATCAATATAACTAAATGAGATAAATTTTTTAACTTTAATTTGTTAATTTTATGTCAGATTTGAATTTAAGTCGTATTGAGACATATGTATAAGATTTTATTGATCAATTATAATCTAATTTATTAAATTAAACGAGTGAGATCCCTAATATAAAAATATAGATGTTTGATCTCTTGGAATTGCTAATCTAATGTTGATTTTGTTGAGAATATGACATACAATTGACTATTCAAGGTGGGATCAACTTTTTGTCCTGATTTTTTTTTTTTTTTTTTTTTCCCTATGCTATACAAAGGGGGGAGGGGGTGGGTAGGGGGAAAAGCTTAGGAATTTTGATGGTATAAAATACAATACACCACTATGTGAAACATCTGTCAGATTTGGTACCAAAAAATAGTAGCTTGAGGCCAGATTTGTACTAAAGGTATCCCATCTGGTTGATCGTGACTTTGGGACTTAACAAAAACAACCCATACCAAAACTCACAACCTCACACCTTTTCCTTTTGAAATTTGGCTACCCTTCTGGCTCTTCTTTTCCTCTCCAAATGGCTCAGGTTCTGCTTTTCATCTTCCCTTCTCCATAAATATAATGCTTTTGGCCTCCGATTTACGTGCTTTGTTACATGTAATGATATTATTTAATGTTAATCCTCTTTAATTACTTTTCTGATCAACTTCTTTCTCTTTGGGTTTATTTGTAGCAGAAGGTGGTGTTGAAGGTCCTGACCATGACCGATGAGAAAACAAAGCAGAAAGCCATAGAAGCTGCGGCTGATATTATTGGTATTTTAATTTCTCATATCTTTTGTTACACTATACTCAAAATTCTCACGAAAATTCATTTCTTTTGGTGGTATAATCTTCATTTTTCTTTTTAAAAGACAAACGAAGAAGAATATATCTGGGTTCACTAGCTGGAAAAAGAAATATTGAATCTAATGTGGTTTTTGTACATCTTTCTCTCATATATAATAATAATAATAATAATAATAATAATAAGAAATGATTATTGATTGTTTGATCAACAGGGGTTGATTCAATTGCGGCAGATCTGAAGGACCAGAAGTTAACAGTGATAGGACAAATGGATACAGTGGCGATAGTGAAGAAGTTGAAGAAAGTAGGGAAAGTGGACATAATTTCAGTTGGGCCTGCCAAAGAAGAGAAGAAGGAAGAGAAGAAGGAAGAAAAGAAAGAGGAGAAGAAAGAAGAGAAGAAGGAAGAGAAGAAGGAGGAGAAGAAGGAAGAAAAGAAAGAGGAAAAGAAATAAGTAGAAGATGAAGTTCAATCAATCCTACTTGCTATTTCTTGGTAATTTTATTTATATATATACATACATATGTCAAAGGGTTGCTTGAAATAAGGTTTTAATCGAAGAGAAATGCTATGTATACTCTACTTACTTCAAAGCGTTCATTCTCTTGTCTAAAAATGAGCACTTGAGAGTGTGTGTAACACTTCTTGTAATTGAAAATTTTCCATTAGGAAACTTTTCGATTACAAAAGCTCATGGTATATGGAGGTTTGTAGACTTGTAGTTGTATAAATGAAATATTAATTAACAATGTGATGACATTTTCATGTGGTTTGTTTTCTTTAGCAGTGTTTTAGATGTAGGTTTCGTAAACGTCTTGAAATCCCACATAATGCAAATCGCTTTTGAGGTTGTCAAAACATCGCTGGTCTTGTCTTTTTGATAGGGAACAAGAAAGAAAGAAAGAAAGAAAGTGCAAGAGAATTTTTCTGCCTGATTCCTTCTTCTATTTGTTTGTGGGTCATTTTCTATCCAAGCTAAAGAACACCAAAGTCTAAATCCGCCAAGATATCGTTCACGGAAATGGAATTGAATGAATACAAAGCCCAACTGTTAAAATCATTCTTTGAGAGCGTGATGTATGGTACAAATTTTGAGAGCATCAAATATAGCGGTTGCCACGATCGGCCTAGGTGGCTTGACGGTGACCTGATGTTGATTGCTCAAGTTAAATGACTCAGATGAGAGCAGGATCCCCACCTACTCTCTGAAATATGGCATGCATCAAATTCTCAAAGAGCAGCCATCAGTGGCCCTGTCGGCTGGTTGAATGTTTAAACACCTTGCCATGTGATGCTTAAATGGTAAGCTTTATATTTTCCATTAGAGTTAATAATTTTTTACACACACGGAAATTAACGAATTATGATTAATAGGTCTGTTCCGTTTTATTAATTAGAACGAATTATAATTAACTTATATAATCTTATACTTATACTTCGACACGACTTAAAACTTGACATATGATCAGTTTTCCATGGGTTGGACCATGCAGATGTGTCGGTTGTTTGTTGTTAAAAGCTTTGAGAAAGTGGAAACAGAGTCGGCAAAATGGGCCACACAACTTTTGCTGCACTACATCCTAAAATTGGGTGACAGGGACTCTCATTAACTACAAATGAGGATTTTGAAGAATAAACATATTTGTTTAAAAAACATATGGAGAATAAATATATTTGTTTTTTAATTTCTTGGCATGCACCAAAGGAATAACATATTTGTTTTTAGTTTCTTGTCACGCCTCAAAAGTAATTAGTTTAATAAGAAAAGTGCCACCATTTAATACGTCAGCTGGGGATATTAGAATATCAAAATGCGTAGACTGCCTAGCTGGGAACGACTAAAAAGTAAAAATGGCAAAGTGTGATGAGGGAATTTTGTTTATATACACAATCTTATCAATAATCGAATTTAAAAAGTCAATAAAATAATAATAACCGCAACCAACCCAGCGTCACTACATAAACAACGACATTATAAAAATAATAATAATAAAAAAACTATGAGAATTAGAAATACTCCCGTGGGATCATCGATGGAAATGAGTCTCACATTGTGGCTATGAAAATCTGTTCAATTCTAGAAATCCATTTTCAATAGACTAGAATTATGCATTTATGCAATGCATGCATCAGCATGTTGACAAACAATATAGCTACCTATATTTCCTTGCTAGGCTTGTCAATATGCGGTCCCTGCAACCAATAATCCACAAATTTTCTGGAGACATTTATTAACAAAGTTGAACACAATCAAATGCAACTGTCAAAAACTTATCTCATGATTACAGTTTTTCCAACTCTAACATCAGGGGGCTTAAAGCAGTTGAAAGAGGGGCAGGGAAGAGAGCTTTTAATGATCTAATGCTATTTATTCAAGCCATAACAACTGCAGTTTCAAGAATTAAACCAACATAGTTTATTCTAATCAAGAACCATCTTCCAAAGCCTGCGGCTGTACAAAAAATTCATGGTGATATGGGGCATAATATCCCTTCTCTCTTTTAGAACAATTTCAGCAAATGTTTTGCAAACCAATCCTGATTCTTAGTTACTAATCCTCATAATATGTTTCATAAAACGAATTAGTCCTGACCTTAGAACCACATTATGTCTTCTGACTCAAGAGCTCATGTAGCTGCCTGGACATTTTATCTCACAACTCCCGTGTGAGGAAGTCAGACTAAACACTGCATAAGTAAACAATAAGATCATTCACATACACATACATACATGTAAACTTAAAACTTGTTAGTGCATCAGTTAATAAGGATGTATTATACATCTACTGACTTGAAAATGAAAAAAACCATGCATATTGCAGAGAGGGTTTTTATGTTGAATATACAAAAGTTTTCCATGGTTTTCCAGGAGGGTATCTAGGTCTATAAGACTAATTACAATTTAAAATGATATCAGGACATGCTTGATGTAACAGTGAATTCAAATGAACCTGAGATATCAACCTCACAGATGCTTATGGGTAAAGGGAGGCCTCCACGCATTGTGTAGCTAGTTGTTATCTTTGCAGTAGAGACACTAATCAGATAGCAACAGCAACATTTCATGAGAACTCAACCTGGCAATTGACTGGGGATAGTAGTGGTTCCAAGATCATCTGGAACATAAGTAGTGTCTGACCTATAGACCCAGGCATCCGTGAGGTTATAGGGGCAAAATGCTATGCTGATGGAAAGCAACAGCCAGAGGGTAACTCCTCCTAATTTCCAGCCATAAATTTTATAATTTTCAGGCCAGTCAGAGGGGTGGCCCAACCACCCCATTTAATTAATTAATTAATTAATTTTTATTTTGTATTGTGGGGAGACACATAACACATTAACAGATTCTATCAAAGTTTTCAACAAAAGTTGGAAGCAAGGAGCTTGATGCCATTTTTGCTTACCACAGGGAGTTCTAAGTCACTTTCTAAACTCTAGGGAGCTTATTGCAAATGGATGAAACCACATGGACTGATTTTATATTTTTTTTCCTAAAAATTGGGATGTTTTTTCTTAATAAACAGTATTATATGACCCTAGACATAAGTAGTAGATCAATCATGTTGTGTG
Source organism: Corylus avellana (assembly GCF_901000735.1). NCBI lineage: Eukaryota > Viridiplantae > Streptophyta > Magnoliopsida > Fagales > Betulaceae > Corylus > Corylus avellana. Next base: position 23,381,334 of record NC_081545.1, on the reverse strand, counting down.
ACATGCAATTGCAATCACCAGCAACAATGCTACCACTTAAAAGATATCATCACCAACATGTCACATGGCGGTTCTCCATAACCAACTCTACGTCTGGACACACCAAACAATAAAACCACTGCCTCACCTATGCCATGTCACCATTGCCGCTAATTCTACATCAGAACCACCATGATGTACACCACTACTGCTACTTTTTTCTCTTTTTTTTTTTAATAAGTAATTGAAATTCAATAAAAGCGCAATGGCACAACCCAACTGGTGAGACCAATACCCATATTTAAAACCGTAAGCACAATATCTTCATACCTTTTTTGATAAGTAATCCAGATATCATAAAATATCTTCATATCTTCATACCTTAAATCTACTTTCATACCTCAACAACCAACAGCACCACCCATATGGCCCATATGCCATAAACCCATGCTGCGAAACAAATACATTCTTGATTGCTTGCCAATTTACCTCTATGCAACCTCCATTGGTCAGAAATCTGAGAAAACACAAGAATCCAAAGTCTTGATGATTTTTAACTTACGCCATCCAAAACACTTAAGACTTGAATATAATCAGGAAATGGCAGGTCCATCAACATAATCATTGCAAACAAGGATTTTAGGCCCTGTGGAAAGGAAGCTAATTTCATAGAAGTTTGTGGAATTAAAGCTCTGATTTGACTTAACCATGAAGAAAAACTAATTCATGAATTCTAAGAAAACATCACAAAACTAATAAAAGTTTTTTTTGATAAGTAACAAAACTAATATAAGATACAATGCATTAGTGAGCAGATTGATTCATAAAACAAATCAAAGATATATCAATTACTCAGCCAAGGAATCCATGCTGGGTACATAGCCTTACAGACGACCAGCAGGAAAAAGTGCAATTTCTCCCTTCTGAAAAGAACAAGGATGTTGGAGGGGTAACTAAGATCATCAATTTTTTTGTACCAGCATCCTCTCAATTTGAAATTTTGAAATACTTCTTAATCAGGATTAGAATAAATGGCATTTCACCACCACATAAGAATGAGAAAAAAGCCAAAAGTTTCAAAAGATTTCCCAGCAGTCCATGCAAAATAAGGATCCTATAATAAGAGTTGTATGATTTATTTTGATTACTTACAAGAAAAAAAATGTTGTACAATTCATTCAACATAGCTACTTACACTAACATGACAAAGGACAACAAAACAATGCTTCCTGCATCTCGATTAGATTATATTGTCTGAAATGACAAGATTATCAATGAAAAAGTAAAAATATAGTGATCTTCCTAAATGTTCTTTATATTATTAGTGTCATGCCTTTTGGTAAGACTTGTTTATTTTTCAAAAAATGGTGAAGGTAGTGTAGGAAATTGAAAAAGTATAAACTGGTACTTTTGGGGAAGTTTCATATAATACATTGAGACAGCCCAACAAAGGTCATCATTTTCATTTTTTCTCTTTTAACAGAAAGAATAATAAGCAAAATGAGTAAACACACACTGGTAGTTAATTTTCCTACTTACAACTTCACATAAGCGTTTAAAAACCACAAAGGCCACAAAGCTACCACAGGACAACGTGAAGAAAACCAAAGGGTATATAAGCCCAATGAAAAAAAAAAATGGTAGAAAATGTAAAGGAATCAGGTGTCCAAGTTTACCATGTAACAATATCCATCCCTTTTATCTTCTCAAGTTTTAAAATCACCATATTATTGACTAAATGATGTTCCTAGCAATTTGTCATACGGTTGATTGGTAACTTCAGTTTGAAAACATGAGACTGAAGCATTAACAAAATCAGCGTAGCGCCCATTTTAGTTCAGTCAGATCCATGGTTAGGTGAAAAGTATGTCACGTTGATACTTCTACAAGAAGCTGTGTCCACTCCTACCTTACCCATGACATGATATTTCTTAAATACTTTCAACACCTAATACTTCATGAATATTCAGAACTTTGAAAATGGAACTTGTAACATTGATATGCAGCATTCTTGGAAACTACTAGATAAGTATAGGACAGACCATGATTATTAGAATGCCACCTTTTTAGGCGAAGAAAAGATATAATTGTAAGAAAAACAAAGGAAAGGTTTGCAACATATGAATGATCAGGCAAGTAAAACCTAGGGATGCTTGCATGCTTAGAATATCAACCTGAAAAAATATATCAAAACAAACAATTTATGATTTTAACAAAAAACTAACATAGCGCTAAGTATTGTTTATGAATAATCCCTGCCAATGAAAAAATAGTACCAACAATGAAAGATGAGTATCGTTCTGACTAGGGCATTTTCACCTTTTCACATGATGTGTTAGCAGAGTTATAGCAATGTTCATAACTTTTTGAGCAAGTCAAATAACATCAATTCTACAAGCATAATATGTCAGCTAGAAACTTTCAGGTGAAAGGATCATCGCATAATTTTCTAGTAACAGAGAACTGCTTCTTTTTTTTTTTTTTTTTTCTTAATTAGTACTAATAGAGGACTGAATTTAACAATTACCTACAAGCAGGTGTTTTCTAATTTTCTTTTACTTGTTACATTAATTTTTTTCTTTAGTGTATGCATGCAGATAGATATGCGGGTATAGATCAATATATAGATAGACATAGATATCAAGATTTCACTTCATAAGAATTGCTTTGTCATTGGGATTCAACAGCAACTCCTCCATCAATATCAGCTTTACAATTTAACTCCTCCTTGGAAAATGTTCATTATTTTTCATGCAATGATGACCAAACCTTAAACTGTAGCTATAACAATAGGATAAATACTTGTGATCCATGGTAATACCGGAAAAGGTAAGTGACAAGGAAAAGTAACAACTTAAAGTACCTCTACAGTATGCATTAAGCTTGAAGGAACTGCTGATTTTCAAAGACAATGAAGCATACAAAGCGAATGACCCAACAAATTGGCTCTTTTCTATATGTCAAGCATTCAGCATGAAAAGGAGAATAATAGCATTAAGGGGAAAAGGTTATGCATACTTTAATCTTTTTCCTTCTATGATAACTGAAGCAGCAGGCAAGAGCTGGATGAATTAGTTATGTGCCTACGAGGTTACAAGAGAATAATCTCCAATTACATATTTTGCCACTTTAGCATCTCCTATATTTCTTGAATTTCGAGACAAGATGAGCATACTGCCCCTTATCCACCATATGTCTTATTACTTCATGAGCTTCAGAAAGCTTTCCAGCATTTCTCAAATTACTCACTAGGGTGCTGTACACAAGAAAATTTGGATTACAACCTCTAGATTCCATTTCCTTAAGCAATGAGCATGCCTCCTCGAATTTCCCAGCCATACAAAACCCACGAATCATGGAATTGTATGTGAATACATTTGGAAGCTGTCCCTTGATTATCATCTCATCAAACATTTCCTGAGCTTTCTCAAGCTCCCCAGCCACAATATATCCTGTGATCATTACAGTGTAACAAACCACATCAGGCATACACCCAGTCTTTATCATTTCATCAAAAAAATATTTGCAGGCATCCAAATTTCCAGCCCGGCTAAATCCATCTATTAATGTGGTGAAGTGAAGAACACTCGGATCCAAACCTACTTCCTTCATGTGATTCAAAAGATTAAGGGCTGCAAGCGGTTTGTCTCCTTTTCCCAGAACATGCAGAAGAATGTTATATGTATGCAAGTCTGGAGAAAATCCACTTCTACCCATTTCATCAAGCAGTCTATGAAACTGATCCAACTTTCCCAACCTATACTTTGCACACATGACAACATTATAAGTTAGAATATCCGGAGAATGACCCTCAACTAACATCTGCTGATACACCCACTCAATCAACTTGTATTGGTTTATCGCGAGAAGGGAATGCAAAATCGCATTGTATGAATGTTTGAATGGCCTGTAATTAAATGTCTTTGATTTTATGAACCTCTCCACAACTTTCCTAGCCAATCCCGCCCCACCACAAGTGCAAATCAATATGTTAAATGTCCGTGCCGTGGTTGGGAACCCATTCTCAATCATCTCATCAAGTAACCTCCACATTGCCTTAAACTCCTCACAATCTGCAAAGATCTTCATTATTAAATGGTAACAATTTGCTGTGTGCCTGTAATTCCCCTGCTGACCAGACCACACGAAAAACTTATACCCTAATTTTGCACACCGCATCTTATTGCCATAATTTACATTCCTCAAAATTCCCAACAGAACCTCCCTTACAAGAAGCCCAGAAAGCCTTACATACAACTCGTCTAGAGCCAACTTCGTATCAAACCCCGGGCCGTCTTGCTCGAGAACTTCAAGAACCCTCCCGGCATCAATCTTTACATTGTCAAAAAAACCCTGCCTCACCGAGAAATGTCCCCGGGCGCGGCTTTCATCAGGTTTTTCATAAGAAATGGAATCAAAGTCCGAATATCTCCACATTCCTTTCAACGGTTCCTCAATGCATCCAAACCCATTATCAACTTTATCGCCATCGAACCCACGGTCGCATATTTGTCGTGAAATGATGAAAAAACACGAGATTTTGGGAACCACTCTTGGACCAAACAAATATATAGAGTTCATTTCTACTCCCCATTATCAATGAAACTTTGCGGTTCCCAAAAAATCCAAGAAACCTACTAACAGATTGAGAATTCTAAGCATATAGAGCTCCAAAAGCTTTCTATGATGAAATTGAGGGACACCCATTAAAATGAAAAGGCCCAGATACACAAAAGGGGTTGAATCGAATAAGAAATGTTCATCGAGTAAGGACTTCGCTTCACCTGTGAAGGAGGCGGAGGACTTACCTGGGATTAAGCAAATTGGTAGGGAGATATCGGTCTTCCTGAGCTGACTCTAAGTCCCGCCTGAGGTTTTGCTTGTGTGAGTGAGGAAATGGAGCAACTTGGGAGAGGAAACTAAAAGCCCTTCCAGCGAGGGGAAATGTGGAGGAGATTTTGGTATTTCGGTAAAATACTTGAGCGCTCCCCAATCGGAGCGAACCACGTTGCAAGGGTTCAAGTCATGGAAACCTAGATTAAGGATTGTACTTGTAAAAACATGAGTTTCCATAACTATTCAAATTGTACCTAATTGTGGCAAAGGACCTTGTAGTAAATTGCAACCTTTCAAGTTCAATCAATGTACATATTAGATTTGTGATAATTTATGTAATTAATGGGATAAAAAGGTACTTGATACTTCTATAAAAATTAGGGCACTGATACAGGGCACGCGGCGTGCGTGGTACATCGTGCAAAAAAAAATTTTCTTTTTTCATTTTTTTTTTTTTTAAATTTTACTTACCCTAAAAATTAAGTTAATCCATCTTGCTTTTCCTAATTTTGACAAGGCATATAATTTTCTAAATAAGATCCTTAATTAGGGAATATGACCCATTTCATGTGAAATCGAGATAAGTTATTTTATAGCTAAAATTTATTTTACAGATTTAACGTATACATGATGATGTCACATGATAAATATTGTTGGATGCAATAAAATAAAATTTTGACCCTAAAATTACAATGTGTGTGTGACATGGCAATGGCATAATAGATGTAGGTATTGTTTGTTAAGTGACAGCACGTTCCCCCACTTCCACGGCACTGTTCCTCGATCAAAGATATCTAACCACGCTGCAATGAGACACGGTTAACCGTGTGTATGGGAGAAGCTAAGTTATATTAAAAGACAAATATGCCCTTATGAAAAATAGAAAACCAATGTTCATCATTTCTTCCTCTTCCTGCTCCCTCATTCGTTCTTCATAGTTCATCATTTCTTCCTCTTCCTGCTTCCTCATTTGTTCTTCCACATTTCATCATTTCTTCTTCTTCCTGCTCCCTCATTCATTCTTCCACATCCGTCCCTACTTCCCAGCTCCCCCATGGTGTGGTGTCTTGCCAGTCACCAAGCCGATGAAGGTGCGGCTGATTCCCTTTCCTTATTGATCCTCCTATATGCCAAGACAGAGAATGGGGAAAATAAAAAGAGAATGGCGGAAAGAGGAAGGAGATGGAAGGAGGAAGAAGGGGTGAGTGTCGCTGGGGAAGAGGGGTAGAAGTTTGTTGTTGTGAGAAGGGTGGGAAAAATTTGGGTATATTTGTGTAGGTGTTTTGAAGGGGCAAAATAGGAATTATTTACACTTTTAATTTTCAAATCGAGCCTTACATACTATGTCAGTCTGTTTAACCACAGATCGTACCTGATACTTCAGCGCCAACCCAGAGGTCTACAATGTCGTGTAAACTCAGGGAGTTTGCCAAATACCCTCGTAATGACGTGTGTAATTGAGTAATGCTATTTAAAAGAAAGAAATGTTATAGTGCAATAAAAAGACTATTTTTGGCCTATAAAAGTCATAGGTGGCAAGAGGCCATGGTCTCCATCCGTAGTTGCTGTGGCCTTACCTACTGATAGACCTATGACCTCTTGCCACCTAGGACTTTTATGGGCAAAAAATGATCTTTTTTATTGCACTATAGCATATCTCATTTAGTAGACTCACATACCACTGGCACACAACTATGATGATGTGACAGTTGAAATCAATATTTTGATCAACAAGGACTTATAAAAATAAAAATCAATGGCTAATATTCATTGTCACATCATCATAGTTGTATAGCAGTCGTATAAGAGTACTAAATATCATTGATCGTACATAGAACTTTTGTGAAAGTATTAAAAGGTATAATACAAACAAAACAAATAATGCTAAAAATTACATTTTTATCCCACAATTATCTCACAACCAACCGTTCGATTAATCCTTGTAAAAAACAAAAAGTCTAAAAGTTTATTAGGACCGTCACGTTAACATTGTAAGATAGTTATGAAATAAAAATACAATTTCTAGTATTTCTCCAAATGAAACTAGTTAGATTTTACATGAGATTAGCCTAATAAGGATTTGTTGTTTTTCTAACAATCCATCCAAAGTTAATTAAGCTCGAGTTTGCAATTTGACTTGACATGGCTCTATTAAGAAGTAATGATACAAACTTTTGAGTAGAACTTACTCTTAAAAACTAGTTTGTAAATGAAAAGTGTCCACGAACTTATATACACATATATAGTTAATATTAGACTTAACATATATAGGGCAATAGGATCGTAACGTAAACTAGCTAATATTATGTACAAAGCCTAGCAGCAGTTTGTCCTTTTCTTTCCTACAAATTCCATCACGTTCATTGTTCTGGTAGTTATTTGAAAAGGTTTTTATTCTTCTAGTTAACAGGATGAAGTTCCCCATAGTTGTGAAGATTTAAACAATATACAAATCTTGTAGCAATTGCAGAATTACATCAATTTGTATATAGAATAACTTACCACAAAATTCTACAAAAACTTGCTAATGGACAGTTATGATTGGAACCATCTTCTAAGCTGCCTAGAACCTTGCTTTTCACCATCAGTTTTCTCATAACTCTGCCTTGAGAACTTGGATCTATATTGCTCAATTGGCATTTCAACTTTATCTACTTCGCCTTTCCCCTCAGGGCCTTCACTCTCCTTTCTTTTTTTTTTCTTTTTTTTTTTTGGCTTTTTTCTTCTCTTCAAATCTTTCTCTTCCTTCGGACTTCGCAGCTTCCACGAAATTGGCTGCCGTGTTGCCCTTGGGTGATCCTCCACTTGATTTCTGACTGATTGGGAAGGAGTGTGCGGATGTGTGGCCAAGGATTGCAAGTGCAGCAAATGTCATCGTTTTTTTTTTATTTTTTCAATGTTGGGGAGGAGAAAAAAGAAATTACAAAAAAATAAAAAACAAAGGTGACAAAGTTTTCTTAAGAACCGTTGGGAATTAGTCAAAATGACCCAGTCCATCAAACGAACCAAAACCTACAAAAAATGTCGTATTAAAAGGCAAATGTCATTGTTTAAAGGTTCAAAGTCGTGCTATCTTTGTTCTTCCTTTTTGAACCGATGATCTTTATGTTTTGATGGCATTAGAGGTTGCAAAATTTTACCGGATTTGGTGTGTTTTGAACAGCTGTGTATTGAAAATCTGAACTACTTTTTTATATAGATAGAAATTGATGCTTGTTTTTGCCAATTTGATCTGCCTTAGTTCCGGAACTTTGTTTTTGCCAAAAGCAGTCAAAGCAGAGTCAAGGTATATTTCACGGTGATCATCCCTTGAGCGCTAGCCTCATAAAGAAGCTCGAAACAAAAATAATTAGAATAACCTAATCCAAATTTACTTTAGTTTAGGTAGAATAAACTTTGAACTTGTTTCGGTCTGGGAGGACGACTTTCAAACAACCAATATTTTATCAAACAAATGTGCTCTGTATCAGATTTGTCTTAGATTCTGTAAAAAAAAAAAAAATACAAGAGATTTCTTTTAGTTTTTTCAAGAGTCCATATTTAATTTCAAGTTTTTCAGGAAAAGGGGAGAGAGAGAAATTAAAATCTCGACTGCTCAAAAAAAAAATCCTGTAGTTATTTTACCAACACCAAAGCCAAATCTGCCATTGAGTAGATGGGTAACGAAGTATTAAGTTTTGAATCCGGCAATATGTTGACACTCAACAATCCATGTAAGTTGCCTCAAGTTCCTATCTTGTAATCACTTGTGCAAAAGGAATGTGTAGGGATATTAATTTAGCAGTGACCATAACAAACAAAAGCATGCATTTAAAAGCGTCTCACCCAAATGGCCTGCCTAAAATGAGAATCAAGCAACCTCCAATTGTTCCATCTTCACTCGGAATCAGAATCAGGATTGGAAGAGGATCTCACTGTCCTGTACCTATTTTCATGATATTCATCATCTTCATCATCTGCAACTTCTTTCTTCTCACTTATAATACCTGGATAATGATAGTTGAGGGAGTTGTCACGAGTTAAGCAATGCAAAACAAGCAGGACAAAAGAGTTACCTTTCTTTATTAGTAGGACCTCAAGCGCCTTTGTGGTGAAATCGTCTTTTCCTCCCAGATCTTGAAACCCAACCAGCCTATCTACTGCAATTCCTTTTCTGAAAGAAAACATTGCGACAATGATAATTTGATGCAACAACTCGAACAAATCGGACCGTCATCAAAACACTCGATAAGGCCTATCAGCACTGTGAGACTTTGGCTAATCGTTGAGACAGGCAAATTCCACCAATTGTTCATCATCAAAGAGCCAGATGGCACAGTACTGATATGCCTCTTTAATAGTTAAAATGATGAAATAGAACAGTTAAAAACAACAGATATGCCCTCACCTGAACAATATGACACAAGGCAAAGTCTTGACTCCTAGTTTGGCAACGAAGAAGGGTGCATTCTGCATTTCAATTCCAGTCATGTATCTTATTTTGTATCTTGATTTCTTTAAAGCGTCAACTTTTGCACATAAATAGATCCCCAAATCCCAATGTCGCAATCATATATACTTGAGTAAATAACTAATTAGTTCTTCATTGAATCATATGAACAGAAAAAAACAATGCATACCAACCTCTGCGTCCAGTTTGATGAACTTTGCATCAAGATGTCTTGGTGCAAGGGACTTCAAATGCTTATCCATTATCCTAAAGAGATCCATTTGACATGAACCATTTGCCATGAAACCGTAAACTTTGCAATTCAGATATTAGGTGTGTGCACATGGGTGTATACTTGAAGAGACAGAGAGAGAGAGGAGAATAAGATGAAAGTAAAAGCTTTACTTGCAACGATAGAACTCCTGATGATAGAAATGACATATAACCTTTTCACTACTAGTAACTTCGCCCAAGAAATCTCCCTCAGTAATCTCCCGGTATTCTCCATGCCTTTGCTTCACTAATGCTTCTCGCTTTTCAGCTTCTTTCTATTAAAAAAATAAAAAAACCCTATCATAAATACTTACTAATTACAGAATGCTTACTCCAAATCTATATACAATCATGAATCCAGGAAAATTTAGGAAAAACATCAAAAGCCTAACCTTGAGAGCCGCAATCCTATCGGCATGCAACTTTTCCAGCTCAGGATCCTAATGTCACCCAGTGCAAGAACACCTTTATAAATAGAAACATTCGCATTAATATGCTGGATGCAAGAAGCACTGTCAAACTTACATCCATCAACTCATCGAGGTCGACCTCCTGGTTAATAGAACTTGACGCCTGTGCCTTATCTTGAGAAAGCAATTCCTGTAAAATCATATAAGCACATGAGAAATAAAACAATTGGCGATGTGGGTTGCAAAGTGATATAATCAAACATAACAACTTCAAATCTAGTTGGTTAAACAACATACCCACCCATACCAGTCTTTCTAACTCATGAGAATCATATTCTCCTATTACCAAGCAAACCCATCGTTTAATATCACCTAAACCAACTACTCCTCAGCATGCTTCAGCCAAAAGAGATAAAACAGTTAAAAGCAAAAGCCAATGAAGAGGAAAAACAACCATACTTCTGCAGGGGGTAATCATGTGAAAGAAGAAGTAACATTTGGATTCTTTTAATTTTTAATTTTTATTTATTTTTTAATTGTGCTCATAATATTAAGAACAAAAGCAACTCAAAGCACTTGCAATTAGCTGATGTATAAACCCTTGCGAAAATTCCAAAAACCCATCACTGACACACAAGGTACCAAAATTCAATTAACAGATCACAGGACAAATAAACACACAATCAGTTACCCTCCCTTTTCCCTTGTATTGTTCAGGAAAAAAAAAACACAATCAAGAAATAACTAAGAAGTAATTAAGAGTAAGACCTTCTGATAATCACGAGCAGCCGCTGCCATCACATTCCCAAATGCTAAGTTCGACAGAGTCGATTTCACTGTGTTCGGATCCATTTCTCTCTCTGAAAGATTTTAAAGCTTATCTGAATCGGGATAATAAGAGTAAACGATATCATTTTGAATCGAGCCAGTCGAATAGTTATGAACTTGTACGAAGGGATCTGGAAATGAAAGCCCTACATGTGCAGATCGTGAAACATTGTGGAAATAGAAAAGTTGGGATTGGGGGATCCAGCATATTGTTAGGAACCCGTATAACTAGTATTTTCTTAAATTAATTAGTCCTTTCCTTAGGATTGCTCTTCCTAGGATTAGGATTGTTTTCTTCTATAAATTCAGCGTTTTTCTGTACGGTGCAGTAAGCCATTGTCCGCGAGTGGTTTACCTGTGCAGAAATTGAGCGAGAGCTGGGTTGATCTCCGCCCTGCGTGGGTGTTTGTGATTGCTGTCACGGTGGGTTGCGCGGTGCTGCAATGTCGGAGCCTAAGTGTCGCTGGGGTGAGTGCGGGGACGGCAGTCGGTGGTTGGCTGACGGCGTTCTCTCCGGTAGCTGCGTTCTGGTAGCGGTGCGGTGGGAGGCAGCCGTGCGTGTGGAGGATGCGATACTGGTGCTGTGCTTCGATACTGGGAGCGGGAGGCTTGGATTGTGTTTAATTTAGGAAGAAGGGTGCTGTTAGTTGCACATTGGTGGTAGTTCCTATTCCAACTCACGGATAGGTTTATCCCCATACAGGTATTCTCTTATTCCCATTTTGGTGTAAAACTTGTAAGTTAGGGAAAAATGCAATTTACCCCTCTTGAAGTTTCAGAGATTTTTCAATTTTAATCCCAAAATTCAAAAATTGGCAATCTACCCCCCTGGAATTTAAAAAATTGGCAATTTAAACCTTCCGTTTAATTTTTCCGTCAAAATGGACGAAAATTTATGAAATTACATCATTACCCTCAGGCTTTTTTAAAAAAGATTTAGTCTAATTTAACGGAAAAATTAAATGGAAGGTTTAAATTGTCAATTTTTGAAACTTCAGGAGGGTAAATTGCCAATTTTTGAACTTTAGTGTTAAAATTAAAAAATCCCTAAAATTTCAGGGGAGTAAACTGTATTTTTCCCTATAAATTATAACTCTTCGTACGGCTATTAATGAGTCCAACTTGAGTGAGTACTGCTTGCATAAGCTTGATATGTTTAACTTTTAAAAGAGCTCGAGCTCGTGATGTGCTCAAATTCCTGGCTTGAGCCGAGCTCGAGCCACGAATTCAGCCATGTGCAAGCTGGAGCTTGAGCTTGAATATAAGCCAAGCTCAAGTCCTAGCTTGAGCTTAGCTTGGGATAAGATTATTTAATTTTTGTAGTTAATTTTAAAAATAAAAAATAAAAATTTACAAACAAATTTAACTAATTTCTCCAAAAACAATTACAAAACATATTTCTACAAATAAAATAAACTAAACTTATAAATCAAATTTAAACAAATACAAATCAAATACAATTATTGAATTTAATTATAATTTATAACGTATAAGTATAAACCATTATAAAAAACTATTATGCTTATATATATTTATGGCTTGTTCAAAATTGAGTCGAGCCTCGGCTCAATTTTGAGCTGTTTATGTTCACAAACAGCCCATTTAATAACCAAGTCGAACTTATTTGAGCCGAACTCGAGTATATTCACGAATAGTTTTGTTCATTTAACAACCTAGCCATTTAATAATTAGCCCCCATTCGAGCTTATTGTGTTATGACTTTATCCTATTCATAATAAGGGTGAAAAAAAAAAACAAAAAAACAAAAAAACAAAAAAACTTTAACGCCCTTCACTCATAGTCCAAAGAAAGAGCTTGGTATTATTGACTTAAGTTAATATAATATAGGTTTTTAAGGCTTAAAGATTCAACTAGTGTGTTTGTGTGTGTGTGCTGTGATTCCAGCAACATGTTAGCGAAGATTACTTCGCTGTAAATCATACAAGTGATCAAAAATTACATGATTTGAATTATTAAGAAGGTAACTCAAAGAGGATTTTACTCTAGGGTCCAACTATAGCAAAATATCTCTCCAAAGAGGCCCAACGATCACCTTTCTTGGTGACTGCGGTGCTGTAGCAAATTTGGCAGAAACCTAGTCCTAAGGTTTAGTCCTTATAAAGCAATGCAACAGACTCAAGAACTCATACACATGTTAATGTCTCATACTTAGGAAAATCATGCAATCATGCTTTACAAATCATATTCATGTCTTTTATGATAAGAAAATCAGAACTAACTCGCACCCTTTAGTGTTGGCAGCAAGTATAGGAAGATTAAACATCACCCATTTAATACATTTATTAATATATTACTAGATTTTCTTCATGCTATTCACAAAATTAACACTATACATCGATTATAGGGATTATTAGAACCCGTAACTAACCAAATCCAGTAGTCTTAGGAGAAAAGATGAAGAGATAAATTCTGCTCTCTTGGACAGCAAACTATTTGATGCTGGAAATTAATTTCTTGCATTGATTTTGGAATATTTAAGACATAGGGAAGTTAATAAAACATGAAGAAGACATAAGAGGTTAATAAAACATGAAGGAGAAAATTTGTTTCTAAGGTTTGATAAAGAAACAACTTGAAGAATACTTTGAAGATACTTACGTAAGAATTTGGACAAAAATTGCAGTTTCTAGTACAGCAGTGATAATAATGATTTGACTTAGGTTTTTAGTTTGGAAGAGTAGAGAAATAAGAAGGAAAGAGAGAAAATAGATAGTTGAATCATAGGAAATATGTTGCTGGAATTTGATGTGCTTTAGTGGAAGACTTGGGTGCTTTAGTGGAACATTATCCAGCTTTTGTTACCTAAAAACCTCCACTATAATGACAGCGGAAGATTTTCAGATTGCGTTTGAAAAATAGAACTTTTAAGTCAAAAATTATTTTTGCTAAAAAGTGTTTTTTAGCAAAATCTTTATTCTTAAGCTTTAGCCAAAAATGTGTTTTTGCCCTTTTTAGGGTTTTTGGAGTCTTAAAAGCGCTTTTAATTTTTTTACCAAACGGCTACTTTTTTCTTCAGATATGCTTTTTGAGTGTTAAAAGCATTTTTAGGCTCCTCACAAGCATCTCAAACAGGCCCGTATGGGCCGTACTGTTATAGGGGAACTTTAGCCAGCTTTTGTGAGGTAGAAACCTTCACAATAATGACTATAGTGCTCTCTTTGAGTTTTTTTTTTTTATCATCCCTCCACTATACCATCTAATAGCCTACGAAAATTGAAGTAAATAATCAAAGTAATATCATCCAAAATTTAATAAACTTAGTTGGAGAAATTATTTTACACAAGTACAACATATCAAATAAAGAAGGGGAAAATGCAGTTTACTCCCCTGAAGTTTTAGACGTTTTTCAATTTTAACCCCGAAGTTTAAAAATTAGCAATCTACCCCCCTGAAGTTTCAAAAATTGGCAATTTAAACCTTTCGTTTAATTTTTCCATCAAAATGGATGGAAATCTATGAAATTACATCATTGCGCTCAGGCTTTTTTTAAAAAAATTTCGTCCAATTTAACGAAAAATTAAACGGAAGGTTTAAATTGCCAATTTTTG
>NC_081545.1:23307918-23366910 GCF_901000735.1 Corylus avellana | reverse complement strand
GTTTTTAAATGTTTGACTTATTGGTCCTTTTCTTATTGACTACTTTGATTTTGATGTAGCTTTATCTGAAGGCCATTCATGCTGTATTGCATCAGTTGTAGTCTTCGGCATAGCCATGATGGGCCTCAACTTCTTGTATATTCAATATATCTCTTTGCATGTTCTGGTTGCACAAAACTCCTTAATGTAATCAGACTCATGGGATCGCAGGTCCTCAGCGTTTTCTATGATGAGTTGCTTGGTTGCCTATTGTAAATTATTGGTGTACAAATTCATTACTAAAATGTATTCAAGTGATACCCTAAATAGGCTTATTTTATTATTTTGCAAGTATTTCGCATGTTTGCAAAAAGGAAGAGGTTACATTTTTCCTTTTATGGGTCAACTGTAAACTAATGTTGCAAGCTTGTAAAATTCTCTTTGTTCTGTTTTGCTACATCCTTCAATATTTTCATACTATTGAAGCATAGAATCTTTTAGTTCGTGAAAATTAAATGTACTTTGTTGGTTTTGTTTTGTCAAAGTCATGATGTGTTGTCGAAAAAGTCTTGTGTGATTTTCTACTTGCTTTTCAAGGTTGAAACTTTGACAACAACTATATCTTTCACTTGCAAAACAGAAAGGAATAAAGCTATATGGTTATCAACAATGCCCTTGCTATGCTTGCAACCTTCAGCACACATTAGCATTGTGAGGTGGCCAAAACACGTGCAAATTTAGCTATCAATCGGCTGCATGTTTCTCTATCAAGACATAAGATTATACTGCATCCGTTTTTTAATTCAATATTTTCCTTCAGCTTAACCATTTTTTGTCAAACAAACAACCAATCCTTCACAATTTTTTGAGAATGTTTAATTCCATCATAAATTCTTGCAAACAACACTTGCTAAAAGAATCAAATGAGATGAAACAAACTTACACATAGAATAATTAATTTTACATAAGGCCAAGAGTTGGGAGCATTCCAATAATCAATTTTATGTACAATTCACTAGGTACCTACAACCTACCAAATACATAGTGAATCAAGAGGGATAAAAACAGAAGAACAAAAGAATCTTATGTTTAGTCACATGAAGGAAATAATTGTTGTCTTTTCTCAACCATATTGTAGAACATGATCTTTTAACATCATCAGGAAATAGGCAATGCCTGTCATCAAGAAATGCAATTGCGTTACGAAAATCCCTCACACTAGCACACATACATATGGATCAAGTATCAATCATCAATTAGGTTAACAAAGTAAAGCTTAGCATAAAATCTTAGCAATCATATGAACAACATATTTCAACATCAAAATCGATATAATAATATCATTTACTATCCAATTACAAGCACCCCTCAGCCAGTATAGAAGAAATGTAGAATTTTGCTTCTTAAAAGAAAATGCCAGAAAATTTATTGATAAATCCTAGCATGCACTTTTGAGACACAAAATTAGAGGCTAAATCATCTTCTACTCTTGATAAAAGCACTCATTACTCGAGTAACCCCTCGGTCAAAAAAGCTCTTAAGAAGTTTTAACTGGCCTTAAGAACTCTATGGTACAAATTCATATATTGATTACATTGGCCTTATTCAACACCACAAGAAGATTTTAAGCTACAACACCACTAAAAATTAGAAGTAAGAAAGCAAGATTTGAAATAAAATTTTCCAACATCATAAAAGTTATCTCCTCAGTGATTAATTAGAAATTACTATAGACCTTCTCATCCTATGCAGAAAAAATAACACAGAGACCAATTACAATGGTCCAAATAGAAACACAAAAAAAAAAAAAAAAAAAAAAAAATCTAGCAAAATGATAATTTCTCATATTTGTACCTTATTCAATGTATGCCCAGTAGTCTAAATTCCAGCACCCAATAAATGAAAATACATTAAAATTTACAATTTGTAACCATCTGATCAGCCATCACAATGCAAACAACAGAAAATTATGAACTGGGTCCGCAAGATGCTAAGCCGAACATATCATCACGTTGGTAAAAAGGAAATAAAACACTGAGATAAACCCACTTCTTTTCTTCTTCAGCAAATCTTTTTCCAACAAAGCTCCATAAGTCACTAAGTAAAACAAGCACTAGAAGCTAACCAATCAGTCAAATCTAATGTGAGAGAGAGATAAAGAGAGAGTACCTGAGAGAGACATTGATGAAGAGGAGATTTCTGGAAGGGCAAAGGATAAGAACTAAGCAATAGAAAACTCCAAGACAAATATTTCACCATTATATTTGAAATAGAAAATAACCCATGAAAAATTTGAGAACGAAATTGAAACGTAATAGACAAAGCAAAAAGTGACAGATGTGGAAATAAAATCAAAATGAAATGGCTTTCTAACTTTGCCTTGGTTTTTCAACCTTGTAAAAGTCTCAAAGAGCCCGAGGGTCTCAAGAGGCCTTGACCTTCTTGGCGTGGTGGAGGCCGCCTGGCGCAATTGAAGGCGATATCGGAGTCTGCGCTGTTGACCTTAACGGCAGTGCCAATGGGCCAGGTCGGTGAGGGTCCCAGGCATGGTAGAGCTGGTCATCGCACGGTGGGGTGGTTTTGGGCTCATCGGCAGCAGTGACGGTGGGGAGAGGAGAAGACTCACGGTGCCGGTGGAGGAAGAAAATGGGTTGGGGAGAAAAAAGGGGGAAATGAAATGTGATTCTCGGGAGAAAGGGTTTCGGGTCGTCGGCGGCAGTAACGGTGGGGAGAGGAGATTACAGTGCCGGCGATGGTGCCGGTGGGGGGAGAAATGGTTGGTTTGGAGGGAGAATGGGAGGGAGAATGGTTTGGGGAAAATTTTGGGGGGAAATAAAATGGACGGGGCTGGAGGTTTTTGACGCAGGATTTTGGATTTTTTTTTTTTTTTTTTAAATAGAGGTTACGACGTGGCACATGCCACGTCAGCGGCGTGCGTTACTGTTCACGCACGCCGCGTAACCTATATCATTACTCAATTTTTAGAAGAATTAAAATGGTCATATGCAAGGGCACGTGGCTAATATATAATAGCTTTAGAGAAGTTAGTTTTGCACAGTTGTAATAGGAGGCACACACATGCGTAGCCTCAGGTGATTCTTTGTAAATAGAGCCTAGAATTAGTTAAAATATTCTATTTCTTTGTATAAATCAACACAGTTGTAAAACCCAATAGAGTTTTTCTCATTCTTTGAAGCTGCGTATCGCATGTCCTCTGCTCTTTACTCTTTTTTTGGTTCTTCTTCATTCATTCCTTAATTTTTTGGTGATCTCCGGTGGGTATTGATAGCAATATACTTGTGGTTATTTTTTGATATGGTATCAGAGTGCATCTAAGCTTTTCTTCTTCCTTCTGCTTCTTTTTGTTTTCTTACTCACCATCTGTTTGTGTTATTTCCCCAATGGATAATCCTCCTCCTTCTAGCTCTAATTCACATGCTTCTCCTACACCTACTTCCCTGGTTTCTTCTACATCTACTGAGAATCCTTCTAGTCTTTTCTACCTTCCTCATGGTGATCATCTTGGCCAAGTTTTGGTGGCTCAACTTCTTACCACTGAGAATTATAGCTCATGGCGACGTGCTGTCATCCATGGTTTTCGAGCCAAGCGTAAGTTGGGTTTTATTGATGCTACAATCCCTGAACCTGACCCCAGTGATTTAACCTATTCATCTTAGTTAGCATGTAATAGTATGTTGCATTCTTGGATATTGAATTCTATTTCACCATATATTGTTTCTAGTGTTCAATATATTGATTCTGTCAGAGCACTATGGCTAGATCTAGAAGAACAATACTCTCAAGGTAATAGGGCTAGGTTTTCTGAGCTGCAATCATAAATTGGTGCTCTTACACAGGGTTCCAATTTTGTTTCTACCTACTTTACTCAGTTGAAGGCTCTTTGGGATGAATTGATGCAATTTAGAGCCCTTCCTTCTTGCAAATGTACTCCTGCTCGCAAATGTGGTGCTCGCATTACCATTGCCTCTTTTCAGCATGAAGATTATGTTGTGAAGTTTCTTAATGGTCTGAATGATAGCTTTGTTTCTATCAAGGATTACATACTGCTGATGGAGCCATTGCCTTCCATTAACAAAGTTTTCTCCACTGTACTTTAAGCTGAGAAGCAAAAATCTAATCGAGCTAGCTTTGGTCATAATATTGCTGTTGATTCTACTGTTTTTACAAGCCAAGCTAATGTAGTTCAGAAATCTTAACAACAATATCAGAGGAAGCCTCAATTCAACAACAATAACAAGAAGCGTTTTATTTGTAATTGGTGTGGCAAGGAGAGACATACAGAGGACAAGTGTTTTGAGAAACACGGGTACCCACCTGGCTGGAGATCCATTCGCAATAGAGCTACAGATTCTAGTAAAAGGAACACTACTTCTGCTAATCTTGTAGAATGAGCTACAATGGTTCAAGGGGAGGCAGTTGGTGACATTCCACAGCTCCCATTCACTCATGAGCAGTGTCAGAAGCTTCTATCCTTGATTTCCACCTCAGATTTCTCACAGCCACCCTCAGGTAATCAATCTTCACATCAAGCAAGCAGTGTCTTAGGTCCTCCTCAAGTATCAGGTATTCCTCTACCTTATTCTTCAATTCACTCAGTTTTTAGTGTCTTTCATAAGCCACAGTATTTTTCCCTTTTGTCACATACACCTCATGATCCTTCACAATCACCTTGGATAATTGATTCAGGTGCTATAGATCACATGGTCTGTAGTGTGACCTTATTAACCTCAATTTCTTGTCAAGTAAACTCTGTTGTGCAACTCCCAAATGGTGAATCTGTTCCTGTCACACATAAAGGCACCATCCAACTCACTGGACAAACTAATTCTCACTGATGTTCTTGTGGTTCCTTCTTTCACTTTTCTAATCTCAGCAAGTAAAGCTCACTAAGACAATGAAATATTGTCTAATTATTCTTGTTGGACTTTGTTTTATCCAGGCCCTGCCTATATGGATGACGATTGGACTTGCTAAGGAACATAATGGCCTTTTCTACTTTAGTCCATCATACAAATTGCATTCCAAATGTCAGAAACAAACTTCCACACAAAACCATAGTCTTACAATAGCTATTCCACCTCATTGTAAAGCACATGGTGCTGAATCACACATTTCCTCTTTTCCTTGTAATGACTTTGATCTTTGGCATTATAGATTTGGTCATTTGTCCACCTCATTGTAAAGCACATGGTGTTGAATCACACATTTCCTCTTTTCCTTGTAATGACTTTGATCTTTGGCATTATAGGTTTGGTCATTTGTCCAAGGAACCTCTTGATATTATAAAGCAATCTTTTTTAGATGTAAACTCTTCTGATTATCAGCATTGTATTGTCTGCCCTTTGGCAAAGCAGAAATGTCTCCTTTTTTAAACGAGTATCAGTGTTACTCATTTCATTTTTGATCTCATACACTGTGACATCTGGGGGCCTTATTCAGTTGCTGCAATTGGGGGTTACCATTAGTTTTTAACAATTGTGGATGATTATTCTCGAGCTACTTGGGTCTATCTTATGAAAACTAAAGGCGAAACTCAGCAACTGTTACAATCATTTTTTAACCTCGTTGCCACTCAGTTTGGTGTCCAAATTAAGAGGATTCGCAGTGATAATGGACCAGAATTTCATATGCGTATTTTTTATAAGGCCAAAGGTGTTTTACATAAACCCCTCAGCAAAACAGCGTGGTTGAAAGAAAACACCAACACCTATTACAAGTTGCTAGAGCTCTTCGTTTCCAAGCTCATCTTCCATTGAAATTTTGGGGTGATTGTGTTTTGATAGCTACCTATTTAATCAATCGCATTCCAACTCCTGTTTTGTCAAACAAATCACCATATGAGTTACTTTTCTGTAAACAACCTTCTTACACTCACTTACGAGTCTTTGGTTCATTGTGTTATGCTTCAACATTGTCCAGAAATAGATCCAAGTTTGATGCTCGGGCCATTGCATGCATTTTTATTAGTTATCCTCTTGGCATGAAAGGATACAAGCTTTATAACTTGAATTCACACTCAGTTTTTGTGTCTCGTGATGTTATTTTTCATGAAAAAGGTTTTTCCCTTTCAAAAGCTACATTCCTCAGACCTAGGCACATCCCCTGTGGTTTTACCTGTGCCACTTACTGAGAATATTCCTCACCATTTCACTTCTTTTCCTGACTCCCAAATTCATAGCCCTTGTCAGGATAGTCCTCATCATATTGCTTCTTCTCCTGACCTCCAAACTCAAAGCTCTTCACCTGTTCCTCTGGATGGTGCACCTACAAGTGATCGACCTACCAGAGTGAGGCATCCTCCCTCCTATCTTAGAGATTATCACTGTAATTTGTCATCTCACCTTTCTGGCAGTCCATCATCTTCCATAACAGCAGGACCTGAATCTTCTTCCAGCACTCAGGTATCATCTTGTCCACTTTCATCTGTTTTGTCTTATACTAAACTGTCACCCACACACCAAGCCTTCACGCTTTCCATTTCTTCTCACTTTGAACCTCAAACTTACTCCCAAGCTGTTGAGTATCCTGAATGGTGTCAAGCTATGCAAGCTGAACTCACTGCTCTAGAGGAAAATGGAACTTGGACTATCACTGCTTTACCTCCTAGAAAGAAAGCAGTAGGCTATAAATGGGTGTTAAAGATTAAATATAGATCAGATGGCAGCATAGAGAGATTCAAAGCTCGATTAGTAGCTAAAGGCTACACTCAGCAACCTGGGATTGACTACTTGGAGACTTTTTCTCGTGTGGTTAAAATGACCACAATTCGATTACTCCTAGCTGTTGCTTCTGTTCGAGGGTATTTTTTGCATCAATTAGATGTCAATAACGCATTCCTTCATGGTAATTTGCATGAAGAAGTTTATATGGAGCTACCTCTTGGATATGCTGGCAGCAAGGGGGAATTTTCTGGTCAGGTGTGTAGATTAAACAAGTCATTATATGGCTTGAAGCAAGCTTCAAGACAGTGGTACTCCAAACTGTCACAAGTTTTACTTCACTATGGTTTTGAGCAGTCAAAGTCAGATAATTCCTTGTTTATATCCAAGTCAGATTCCAAATTCTTGGCACTTTTAGTTTATGTTGACGATATTATACTGGCCAGCGATAACAAGAATGAAATTGCTCGATTGAAAAGTTTCTTAAATTAGCAGTTCAAAATCAAAGATTTGGGGGAATTGAAGTACTTCTTGGGAATTGAAGTACCACGAAGTACAAAGGGAATTTCCTTGTCACAAAGGAAGTATGCTCTCGAAATTTTGGAGGAGGCTGGTTATTTGGGGTGTAAACAAGTTGATTTTCCCATGGAAACAAACTTAAAGTTGCAATGTACTGAAGAAGACTTGCTTGCTGACCCTACAAGCTATAGAAGATTGATAGGAAAACTCCTATATTTAACTACAACACGGCTTGACATCTCTTATTCTGTTGGTAAGCTCAGCCAGTTCATGGATAAGCCGGCCAAAGTACATATGGATACTGCCTATAGAGTGCTAAGGTACATCAAACATTCTCCAGGGCAAGGCTTGTTTTTCCCTGTTGATTCAAAATTACACATTAAAGGATTCTGTGATTCAGATTGGGGCGGTTGTAAGGATCTTCAGCTGAAGCAGAGTGCAGAGCTCTAGCCTCAGCAACCTGTGACGTCATGTGGCTAAAATACTTGCAGATCTAAAGATTGATCATTCCTGTCAGCTTTACTCTTCTGCGACAGTCAATCTGCACTACATATTGCAGAAAATCCTGTGTTCCATGAACAAACCAGCACATAGAGATTGACTGTCATGTCATAACAGAAAAGTTACAAGCAGGAGTTATTAAGCCAATTCACGTTTCCTCAAGTCACCAGGTAGCAGATATTCTAACGAAGGCCCTTGGGAAAACACAATTTCATAGTCTACTGCGCAAGATGAATATGCTCAATGTATATTCATCTTGAGGGGGAATTTTAGAGGAATTAAAATGGTCATATGCAAGGGTACGTGGCTGATATATAATAGCTTTAAAGAAGTTAGTTTTGCACAGCTGTAATAGGAGGCACACACATGCGTAGCCTCAGGTGATTCTTTGTAAATAGAGCCTAGAATTAGTTAAAATATTCTCTTTCTTTGTATAAATCAACACAGATGTAAAACTCAATAGAATGCAATGAAGTTTTTCTCATTCTTTGAAGCTGCGTATCGCATGTCCTCTGCTCTTTACTCTTTTTTTGGTTCTTCTTCATTCATTCCTTGATTTTCTGGTGATCTTTGGTGGGTATTGATAGCAATATACTTGTGATTATTTTTTGATAGTAATCGCATTAACAAATCAATTGTCAATAAGGCAAATGGGTGTCCCTTTTAGAGGGTCCGAAGGAGGTTATATACAATTACTGAAGGCGAATATCGGATAATAGCAACAGGACTCACAGGAGTAATGGAGAGCCGCAGGAGATTATAATACTAAGACTGGTGTTACTGAGGAATAGTGTGAGCAACAAGGAGAGCCGCGGGAGATTTGATTTTCCCCAAAACTTTCTGGCTTATACGTATAAACGCAAGGAAAATTTCTTTCCTCCTTTTTTTTTTTTTTGGCTTATATGTGTAAACGCCGGGTTGTGTTGTGGTGTTAAAAAATTAATGGCAAAAAGGCCAATTTTTGTTGTAGTGAGAGAATATTTACAAAAGCAAAGTAAGCAGATGATTGGATACAAGTAACTCATGAAAAGGCTCAGGCACCTAATACAACTCCTTTTCTAGCGGTCACGTAGGATACCTCAAATAATATAACTAGATATTGACTACTGGATTTCATTAATTCATGTGAATGGTAAAAGACGGAATCTTGAGTCTTCAAAGACAAATATATTAGCCTTCACTAGGTATAGAATCTGAGGTGCTACTGCTTCAGGTTAGGTTTGAGCTAGAACAGAACTAATTGAGAGTTTATTTTTTCGAAAATCTTTAGCTAATAGAACCAAATCGGCCTAGCTCATCTGAACTTCACATTGTATCATTCCTGGGTTGGTTTCTTTTCACGATTGGTACTGTTGAAATATATATATATAAGAAAGAAAAGAGAGAGACGTATGGGCTAGATCTTGTATCTTCACTATATCAAACAATATTACATAACTCTCTATTTATAGAGAGACAATGAGTAGTGATCAAAAAACCCTAAAGTAGTAGGCCTAAACTAATTAAAGAAGAGAATAAACCTTATAAGGAAATATAATAACGGAGAATAAAAATATTCTAATATAAAGAGAAATAACTTATTAAGGAAATATTAATAAACCTAATTTAGAAAATATTAAATATTTCAACATCCCCATCGTCTCCAAGGGGTAGTTCAATCGGCTGTGAACCACGCCTCATGAAGCGGAGGTCACTAGTTTGAATCCCCCCTTCCTCTTCCCTTGTGTGGACATGTCAAAAGAAAAAAAAAAAAAAAAATCCCCCTCAAACTCAAGGTGTAAGCTTGCTTTTTAGCTTGCTTTTATGTTCTGTAACGCTGTCGTGTTACTATTTTGTAACTGGTTTGTTTTGGTTTCTGTTAACCCTGGTCCGATTAGGTTTCGGACTCCTCATAGGTGTTGTGGATTTTTTTTCCCTTTCTTTTTGGAAACCTTTTTTCCACTGTTACCATGCATCTAAATTTCCATGGCTTTTGTGAAAGTCTGTTTAGATGCTTCTATGGAGTATTCGTACTCCCGATGGACTTGTCCATCAGATTGCGCCATGACAAGGGTTTTCTCGGGCTGCATTTGCAGATGCCTTCCATATGCACCTTCTTTGAGGAATTTATAATCTGGTTGGATTGGGTTAATCTGTCTAAGCTGCTTAGCTTAATGTGTCTGTCCTGTAACTTTCTTATGTTTTAATGAAATTAAGTTTGGAACAAAAATAAAAAAAAAAAAGGTGTAAGCTTGAGTTTGGAAAAGATAATAAATTAAAGGCATCTAAGTTGATCAATGAAGATTAAAAAAGGGGCAATTAGCTGTATTAAACAGTGAATGAATCAATTGAAATACCCAACAAAATAAAATGAACAAACGTTGTTTATAAATGCTATATTCACTAAAACAAAATTATTTTTTTCATTGGTAAGTAACGCGGGCATCTGATGAGTTTTGAGCCCATGGCTACAAACTCCATCTTGTACTTATATGGAAAAAGGGAAGGGGGGTGGTCTTGAACTTGAGCTCATTTATTTGAAAGTTGTACTTTGTTTAAATAGAAAAGAATGTCCTAAGATCAATGCCATTGTTAATTGTGCTGAACAATCAACAAAAACTCATCCAAGTAAAATTGTTGACATTCGATCTTTAAATGATAATAGCAAAATCACTATGAGAAAGCAATTTTCAACTTAATCAATTGAAGCTTCTGTCTGACCAAACAAGTTGTGTTGTGTTCTCTGACCAAAGCAATTTTTTGGTGCACACTTGCACTAAGGCTTGTATACATACACATCTATTAGATGATCGATCAATACCAAAGTGGCCAAGCACCAAATTAGTGGGCTGTATGCATACCAGAACCCCCCCTTTTTTTTATGCAACTCAACTTTGTGCTGTTGGAAACACACTTGATGATATTGTTATGGATATAAAACAAGGAGCTTAGATATGGAACTGTGGAGTGTGCTGTATATTACAAAATACTAGATCAAGATTGTCTTACTAGTATTTTGAGCAATAATTACACATCTTGACACAGACCTTAAGTTCTTTTTGTTCCATGGAAAATCAAGTTAAAGAAATTTTGTGAATCTCTATTTTCTAAAAGTCCTATGTAATGGGAAAATTAAGGAAAATGGCATCCTGGATTTTATTTTGGAGCATTTTCTTATAAATACAAATGGAAACTTTTACAAATTGAAACCACCAATGTCTTGATTGTCGTAGGCGATTATCCTTTTCTAAAAAAACTTTTATTCCTTCATAATTTGAAAAAACAAGTTCATCCAAACAAATTGAATTGAGAGGATTGGCTATATTTTGACAAATTTTCACTCGAAAAGAATTTGGGACTATGAAAAGTTTCTTCTGTCAGACAAAAATAACACGAGAATAAAAAATGATTACTGAAGAACGAATAAACCCTAAAAAGTATCCTGTACTTGGCTGCTGACTTTGGGTGGAAACATGCTCAAAAACTTGTCAATGAAATGGAATTATGAGGGTTGCAAAAGACAGTGCACATGGATGAGGCTAAATTGCTTTACTTGAAACCAAGCAAACACGGCTTATTAGAGCAGGTTTTGAACTCAACTATATGAGAACCACAATGAACTCAACAAGAAGGAGTCAGACTGATTCAAGGGAGGTTGGATTGGTTCAGCGCTTGAGTTGCACTGGCCAAGTTTCACCTTTAGAAGAGATGTAGGTTGGATGTATATAGAAGTTTCAGAGTGAAATTGCCTTAGACTCAGTTTTTTAAAATAGTTTTATCAACATTGTTTTCCCTTTTACTTTTACTCATCCTTTTGAAAGAATTAGCTAAGTTATCTTACAATCATCTTCTTTAGTTCTTACGTAAGGTTGTATGGTGAGAAAGGATTCATGAGCTGAATCCCATTAGTTGAATTTAAGCTTTAGTCACGTTAAGCATGTTCACAGTTATCTTTTTGCTACAGGTTTTCTTTGATGATGCCTTTTTGAAATCCAAGGATTAAGAGCACCGAAGTTCGTAAGGAAGTACTTTCTCTGCTGATGTAGCTATCAAGTGGTTGGCAGCAGCCTTGCAAGGAGATAAACCTCAATGTCAGAAAAGATACTTGTCAACTATTGGAGCTGTATAAGGTCAATGTGCTGCTCTATCTTGTATGGACTGTGGACATTGTTGAGGAAAATTTGAAGTACTGTTGTTCACAATTACCTACGTAAATTAATAGGCAAATAATTGGATGTTTTACCCGCAAGGTCAACACAGTAGTATAGTGTGCAAATACGGAGTCATTCCCACGAGGATTGCTGAATCTTGTCTAAAATCAATTCTCAAAGTAAAATAAAACAAGAGATTGAATTTAAGTTGATAATGATAAAAAGGTAGGACTTTGATATCCACCACTAATTATATTTAGCTAATATATCAATATGCCAATGTTTTGATCAAGTTATATATATCTAATGTTTGTCAACCTAAGGGCATGGGTGTATACTCTTTAAGGTATAGATTTTCCTAAGCAACGAGTTAGGCATGAGTGTATACTCTAACTCTTTTCTTTCCTAAAGAATTTAGCATGATGTATACTAAGTTGTTTTTTAGGGAAACATATATTCTGTGAAAATCGACAAACACATGAGACCTAGGGCATGAGTGTATACTCACGGTTCCCCATGTTGATTAACCCAAGAACCCAATGTGGATTACTTTTGTTACTTATGTTAAACCCATGACTCAGTCATTCAAATTGATTTAACTAACTAGTCTATACCACATGCATATGTTGATCAGGCACACACATATGAGGAATTCATGAAAACAGGAATTAATCAATTTAGATATCACAACAAGATCATCACAAAGGCTCCAATATTGAATATTAACTAAACATAACTAGGGCTTCAATCTTGCCCTACTAAATAAATTAGTTACACATGAAGTTGACGTTAAACATCTTCATAAAATAAAATAAAAGAAAGGAAAAGAATAAATCCGAAACTTGAACTTAAAGAGCTCCAATTCTTCTCCTCTCAAAGCACACCTATTCTAGAGGCATAAGGGTCTATTTATAAGCCTTTAGGAATACTCTAGAACCCCTAAGAATTGTAGGGTTTGAGCCCTAGTTCGCACTAAGCTACAAAACCCTAAAGTGCTCTTTCCATAACAGGGCTGGCTGTTGTCTTGGCCATCACGGACGGGTGCGCTCGATCGCAGCCCGCGTGCGATCGATTGCAGGTTTGCGATCGATCCTCCTCGTGCCTGCGCTTGATCGTGGATGCCTTGCATGTTGCCATCCTTGCCTGTAGTGCGCTCGATCGCAGCTCCCCTGCGATCGATCGCTCTACTAGAGCCTCCCAAAAACCAAAATAGCTCATTTTCAAGTCCAAAACTTTTGAAATTTCTTATTTTTCTTCCAATGACTTACAAAATCAAAGAAAACACAATAAAGAGCTAAAATGATCTAATTAACTAAAACTAAAGGATTAAAAGATGTAAGTTAAGGGCTAAAAATATGAATATTTTAGCACTTAACAAGTACATCTAAGCTTTTGAAGATTTGGGATGTTGTGCCATTCTCAGAGATACCAAAGTTAGAAAAGAATATTGACATCTTCCACGAGGAATATTCAATGGACATCATGAATTGCTGCAAATTCAGACATTTTGATGGGTATGCTAATATCAAATGTTCTTTCTTTTGATATTTTTCTTAATCATCACCATCTCTGCTTCTTGTTCTTCTGTTCCTGCTCCTCTTCGTCCCCTCCTAAATTTTATTCAACTTTCAGGTGTTTACAGTAAAAATAGGGACCGGATTGTTGTATCTAATGGTGTTGATTTAGTCCATTGTTCATCAGGATTGGTCTTGTGAATGTTAGTATTTCAATTACAAATGGCATAATCTGGAGAATATATATGCTCACTATCTATAGTGGGCAGTTCTTTGTATCATGTTGTTACTATATTTATTTCAATATTACTATAATGTCAAAATTTATATTTTTGTCCTGACAATTTATTAACAGGCTTTTCTGTATACTAGGGTTGGACCTTCTTCCCTTTTAATAAAATCTATTGCTTATTGAAATAGAAAAGTAGAAATAATACATTATATGAAAACTAATACCACATGGTTGATTGTGATTAAGACGATTATGCTATTTGCTGCCAGTACTCACTGTTATAGACGTTATGTAAACATCATCATGACCACAACCACCTCCACTGCTCTGTTGGTCTTGTCCCAATCTTAAACCCTACCACCACATTCTCTATCTCCAATGATGCTTCCATCACCATAATGCTGCTCATGTGAGTACTCTTTTCTACAACTCTTGTCATGTAAAAAATAGTTTATCCTTAATTAATCATCCCAGAATGACTTGAAAACTAACAGATGAAAGAACATCTTAATAGGTGACAAGTTTAAGTTGATAGATAGAAAACAGTGAATGTTGCCCAAAAAAATTGTTGAAGGAAAAGACTACTCATCATTTTCAATTGTTGTAGGAATTTTCAAGTTCCGGTTTCATGGTCAGTTGATCGAAATGTTCGAAGGAAGAGTAATCCGCTCAAAGCTGATCATATGCAGTTATTAGTTGACCAATTGGCTTTACTCACCCTAAAGGATGAATGAATCAGAAGCATCAGCCACATGTTACAAGTGCCCACCAGATTTTCATTTTGAGGTGTTGTTTGGCATCACAATGAGTATCCATGCTTTTGGGAAAAAAATTATGGAACTATGATCCATGTTTTGGTAATTTCAATGTGTATCCTAGATAGTTTCACCAAATTAAAAGAAGCCACTACTACTTTGCCTTTACATGTGGCAAAGAAAAATCGAAGCATGCATAATACATATATACAACTACATTGTAGACTGTGTTTGGTCCATGTTTATAAATGAGTGAAAAGATACTTTTGTATAGAGCCTCTTGATGTCATCAACTATTTAGGCACATGCTCATTCGGTCCTTGGACAGTGTGGGTCTTACTACAAACCCTACCATGTTAATTCTGCCCAATTGATTGGAAGACAAGATGATTCTTTTTTATCACATTATTTATATAAGAAGAGGCTGATGATTACTGGACAATTTGTTCTAAAGAGAAAATTAGTCGTGGGAATTCTGAAGTTACAATTTATTTATGATATATTTTTAACAGTAATGATTGAGATGAATCTGAATTTTGGCTTCAGCCTGAGACCTGAATCAGATGTTAGAAATAATTTTGAAAAATCTAGAATCTGTCTCTATCCAAATTTTTTACTATGAAATCTTGAAGATGATTGCATTAGATGTATCTCAGTTGTATGAGGTCTGTAATTTCGTGTGCGACTAAAAAGTTGCAATCCTCGAGTCCTAGGTTTGAAATGAGAATCCTCTTCCCATAAAAAGTAGCAATCCTTGAGTCCTAGGTTTAAAATGAGAATCCTTTTCCCTGTTGTATGGCTATTATGGCCTGTCAGCCTTGTAGAGAAAGTTCATATAAGTTTTAATCACCAAAAAGTTCTCTCTCATTTGACACCATGTTTCTCAAACCCCAACATCAGAAGCGTCAATTATGGACTAGCCTATTTATAGCAAAAGGTGCCTAGATCGTACAAAAGGATGACACTATGCCTATTTGTAAGTTCCACGCAAACTTGGCTCGAGTCGGCTAGGCTCGTGAGCAAGCTCGTATAAGGCTCAATTCGTATATTTTTTTATTAAGTAACAAATAATAATATATAGTCAAATATAACAAAAATACTATATAACTTATTTTTGTTTTTAAATTTATATATAAGGAAAAATATAAAATGGCCCCCCAAACTACCAGTCAATTGCAAATTGGCCTTCCAATGTTCAAAATGTAATAAAGTAGCCCCACGAAATTTCAAAAAATGTCAAATTGGTCACTCTGTTAATCAGCACTGTCAAATTGGATGGGAAATGAAATATGACGTTGTTTTTTGAGGTTAAGTTACTAAAATGCCCTTTTGAAAAAAAAAAATCAATTTAAAAAAGGCCCCCCAAACGATGTCGTTTGGCTTGAAAAAAAAAAAAAAAAAACCCCTTGCACTTACGAAAACGACGCCGTTTTGGTAAGTGTTTAATACCCTAAAAACAGCAGCCCACACAGGTCTTCTTCTCCACTTCCCTTCTCCACGTAGCTGTCCAACCTCCATTCAACAAAATTTTGCTTACATGTCTCTCTAATATCCAGGTGTGGGCATGAGTTTTGTTATTTATGTGGTGTGGAATATAGGGATAGGCAACAAAGTTGTCAGTATGCCTTTTGGGATGAAGAAAACTTTGAAGATTTCACCCACTCAATGCAAGAATCAGAACAGACTTTTAATTCCATCCCTATGATTATGGATGCATACTCATACCAAGAAAGATCACAGCTAGCACTGATCCAAAGGTTCCTTGCTGGAGGTTTTGGTCTCAGTGATCATCAGCCTTACCAATCCCCACCCATCTGTACAGATTCCTATGTAGATGCCATGAAGGATCTCCATAGTGATCCGTATTTAAATTACTAGTGCCTAGAAGCCACTCAAAGTTCTATAAAATACAAATATGCCAATGTTCCAATCATGTTGATAAATTTAATGCTTGTCAATCTAAGGGCATGATATTTACTCCTTAAGCTAATGATTTCCCTAAGTAATGAATTAGGTATGGTATATACTCTAATACTTTTATTCCCTAAAGGACTTAGCATGGTATCTACTAAGTTGTTCTTTAAGGAAGCATAAATCTATGAAAACCGACAAACACATGACCTAGGGCATGATATCTACTCATAGTTTCCCATGTTGATTACCCTAAGAACCCATGATGAGATTCTTTTGTTACTTTATTAAGCCTAGGAATCGGTCATTCAAATTGACTCAATTAACAGATCCACACATGTACATGATAATTAACAACATTCAAATGGGGAATTCAAATAAACAGGAACTAATCAAATTAAACAAACCAAACCATGATTGTAACAAAGGCATAATCGAAATCCTAAAAAGGCATAATTAGGGCTTCAATCTAGCCCCTAACAAAAGTATTTAGCTAGACATAATAAAAATAAACTAAAAAGAAAAGAAAAGAAGAAACCGGAAACAACTCCTGAAAGTAGCTCCAAATTCTGCTATCTGGAATTGTGTATTTTCTAAGAGGCATAGATGCCTATTTATAGGCTTAGGAAAACCCCAAAGGCTCTAGAAAACCTAATAAACTCGGTGGTCAATCTCCTAACTCAACTAGGGAGCTGAAAACCTAATTTGAAGTGAAAAAGGGCTCTTGCAGCATCTGGGTGCTCTGAGTGCGCTTGATTGCATGCAGGTGCGCAGGATCGCATCTTACAATCGATCCCTTGTGTCCTGCGCTCGAGCACAAATGCGCTCAAGCCTAAGTGATGCGCTCGATCCTTGCTTTTTACAACATCTTCCCAAAATGCCCTTGAAGCTTGTAGCTTTTTTAGAAATGCTTCATTTTCTTCAAAAACCTAGAAAAAGACAGAAAACACAAAAAAGAAGTAAAACAATACAAAATAACAAAATATAACTATTTTAGCTTTTATCACACCCCTAAACTTATATATTGCTAGTCCCTTAGCAATATGAAACTAAAAAAAAAAAAAAAAAAACACTCTATCTCCATTGTCATAGGAAGGACAATTGCATTTAACATATGCAACAAGCATTTTAAACCCCTAGGCATCCCTAATAGGACGAGTGAAGTCTTGTGAGGGTTTAACATAAATGTTACCCACAAACATTATGCAAAATTCATGTTGTTTCCAAAACTCAAGTATCACTTAAAACCATGATTTTCATTCATTAGCAAGCTTAAAAAGATAAACTCTATATTCACAATGAATTGGAATTTTAAAGTCTAACCACTTACAAAAAACATGCCAATGCACCACAAGCTCAAAACAGTGTAAGGTGAACTAGCACATAAATATGAAGCTTCCAATTATTTTCAATGTGCAGTGTCTCAATATTTCGAAGTCCACTGAGATCCCTATCAGAATGGAAAACTATGGCATAAAGTCAGATTATTTTTTTCTCATTATTCTTTTTGGTCATGTTGTGCAATGCTTAGTTCCCTTAAGTTCTCTAATTAACCCATGTAACAAGCTTTAAGTCAATGGCTCCCAAACCGGATGGTTTTAGGGCATTAGGTGTAAGGACACCCCTAAGGACTTACTAACTCGAGTAAAAAAGGCTACGAAACCAAGCTAACCAGACTTTAACCAATTCAAAATTCTCACATTTTGACGTGGACACTCATTGCTTAATGAGGCAAGAGGTCCAGTTATTCAGTGAAAAGCTCAAAATGATCATTTTTTTTTAAAAAAAAAAAACTCATGCCAAAGTATCATCCAACAAGTCACCCAGCTTCACCCCAAAACATTGAAACATACATATCAAGCTTATATGTCATATCTCACAAATGATGTGCTAATGTGCTTGTGTCAAATCAGATCAAATAGGTGAATTCTCAAATGCTTAAAGTAAGTAATCAGATTTATAAATTCTATCATCAGATCATGTGTTCAAAATTTTAAGCTTACCAATGAAAATCAAATCACAATTTTTTAGATCAACAAAAATTTCAAGACAAACATGAACATGCATTTTTACAAAATTTTTAGGGACAGTGTGTGTAAAGTGTCTCCCATATTCCCAAACTTAAATTACACATTTTTCTCAATGTGTATATAACATGGAAAGATCTTACCAGGAAGATGGAAAAACAGGTTGGAAAGGTATGGCTCGTAGCACACCCCCAAATTTGAATGCAAGCACATTTGTCCCTAGAAAACAAACTCCTAAAACAAATAAAAATGAAAACAAAAAGGAACTAAAGATAACACAAAAAAAAAAAAAGAGAAAAAAAAAAAAGGATTTGCTATAGGGTTCCTCCCATGAGCTCTAAGTTTAATGTCTTCAGCTAAACTGTGACGCTCTTTTTAAACTTGAAGTACCAGTCTTTTCTTCTCTTGCACCAAAGAGAATGGATTTTTCCTACAACAGGGTGATTCCAAATGTCTCCAAATTGGGGCAGATCACTCTGAGTATTCTCCAACAACTTCTCATCCGGAATGGAATCATGAACTAGAATAACATGAGAATAATACTCAAGAGGTTTTTCTACCTCGATGGTCTCTTTTTGCTCATCACATAGCCCCAATAGACTTCTCTCCTAGCGTCTTGGTACTTCGGGAATAGGAGCTGATGTTGAAGAAGCCTCAGTAATCTCTTCTTTTTACCGATGTGGATCCTGTGGAACCTCAATTTGCTCATCCTTCCTCTCTTCCACTTGATTTTCAACCACTTCTTCACTCTCAGTGTGTGGATAGCTTGCTCATGATAGCAAATACTCTCATCCTCCATGTAGTGTCCATTGGAATTGGCCACCAACTAATTTTGGAGCTCTTCTTCTTTGAGGGTATCTGATATTTGCTTGAGGTGAGCCTCTATCCCGATAATTGATTCAGAGTGAAAGTTCTCCATCTCCTGTAAAGTGTTTACCATCTGATTAGACTCATTCATAAAATTCAACATCTTACCTTTAAGATCAGAAACTGTCAAAAGAGATGGTTCTTCTTGATATTGTTGTTGTGGCGGCCAACAGATGGGATATAACTCCTCTTCTTGAGCTTTTATTTTGGCATTGATAGATTGTAGCAATTGATTGTAGGTTTCACATTCACTGAGAAGAGATGAAAAGTCATAACTCTTTGGAGGATGTGGCTCCTCTTTGTATTGTTGAGGCCAATAGATGGGAGATGCCTTATTTTGAGCTTCAATCTTGGCGTTGATGGATCGCAACAATTGATTACTGGCTTCCATTTGGCTGAGAATAGTTGACTTATTTCTTTAAAGTCAGATCTTTTCAGAAGAGGTGGCTTGGCCTGATACTACTGTTGTGGAGCTTGACTTGCAGGAGCTTGAGCTTGCCATGAGAGATGAGACTGGTGGCTCCATACAGAGTAGAAATCATTCCCTGGTGTAGAGAATGGTGTGCTCATATGGGGTGTTGGAATGTCTCCCACATGAGTGAAATCAAAATTGAAATAAAAAGAAGTTAAAATAATAAAAGGAAAATAAAAACAAAATAAAAAAAGAAAAAGAAAAACACAACTGTCTTGAGGAGTAGGAAACTGCACATGTGAGCTCGATTGCACTCGTGCATAAGTGTGTGTATGTGTGAGTGCGGGGATGCGCCCGTGCGCGCAAGGGCGCACAGGTGCTGATGCGGTCGAGCGCACAACGAGGTGTGCTCGATCGTACTTGGGCAGAACAGAGAACCAAGAAACACAGCAGCTTCAATACTGCTGTTCAGCTTGTGCTCAATCGCCCTTTAACAGTGCGCTCGATCGCACCGTTATAGAACGGAACTCAAGTACCTGAAATCAGGAAAAAAAAAAAGAAAAAGAAAAATAAACTAAGAAAAAAAAAACAAATTCTAAACAAAGTCAAACAATCTCCTGCAATGGCGCCAAAAACTTGTTGTGCCGATTACCCACATAAATTAATAGGCGAATAACTGGTATATTTTACTCACAAGTGCACAAGATCAAACGATAGTATAGTTAAGCAAATACAAGATCATTCCACGAGGATTGTTGAATTTGTTTAAAACTGATTTTCCAAATTAAATTGCTAAATTGTCACGAGGATTACAATTTTGAAAAGAGATAAAGATAATGAAAAGGTTAGGGATTTGACATCCACCACCAATCAGATTAATTAAAATACAAATATGCCAATGTTCCACTCATGTTGATAAATTTAATGCTTGTCAACTTAAGGGCACGGTATCTACTCTTTAAGCTAATGATTTTCCTAAGTAATGAATTAGGTATAGTATCTACTCTAATGCATTTCTTCCCTAAAGGATTTAGCATGGTATCTACTAAATTGTTCTTTAAAGAAGCATAAATCTATGGAAACCTACAGATACATGAAGCCTAGGGCATGATATCTTCTCCTAGTTCCCCATGTTAATTATCCCAAGAATTCGTGATGAGATTCTTTTGTTACTTTATTAAACCCAAAAATTGGTCATCCAAATTGATTAAATTAATAGGTCCACACATGTACATGATAATTAACCACATTCAAATGGGGAATTCAAATAAACAAGAACCAATCAAATTAAATAAACCAAACCATGATTGTAACAAAGGCATAATTGAAATCCTAAAAAGACATAATTAGGGCTTCAATCTAGCCCCTAACAAAAGTATTTAGCTAGACATAATAAAAATAAACTAAAAAGAAAAGAAAAGAAGAAACCGAAAACGACTCCTAAAAGTAGCTCTAAATTCTGTTCTATGAAATTGTGTATTTTCTAAGAGGCATAGAAGCCTATTTATAGGCTTAGGAAAATCCTAGAGGCTCTAGAAAACCTAATAAACTCGGAGGTTAGTCTCCTAATTCAACTAAGGAACTGAAAACCTAATTTGAAGTGAAAAAGGGCTTTTGCTGCATCTAGGCGCTTTGAGTGCGCTCGATCGCATCTTGCGTGTGCCACGCTCGAGCGCAAATGCGCTCAAGCTTTCTACTTCTGTGCTTGAGCCTAAGTGATGCGCTCAATCCTTGCTTTTTGCAGCTTCTTCCCAAAATGCCCTTGAAGCTTGTAGCTTTTTCAAAAATGCTTCATTTTCTTCAAAAACCTAGAAAAAGTAAAAAAACACAAAAATGAAGTAAAACAACACAAAATAACAAAACTAAGAGATTAATATATGTAAATTAAGGGGTTAAAATATGACTATTTTAACTCTTATGATTCGACCACCCCTTAGGGCCAAACCCAAAAGTTGGAATTTTTGGGTTTGGCCTTAGGTGGTGGCCAAACCACCCTGCCCTTGGGGGTGGATTTTGGCCACCCCCATATCTCAGGTGGGGTGGCCGGCCACCCCCTATGGCAAAAATGGTGGGTGCGATACAACAATTACCCTACATGATAATGTTCTATGATTGATATAACGAATATTCTTTTGGGTTAGAGATCTAGGATTTGGACTTGAATTTTAAGTATAAGTCACACACAAATTTTGAGGACAAAATTCTTATAATGGGTGAAGAGTGTAATACTCCAAAATTATTTCCCTATTTTGAAGGAAATAATTTAAGAAAACTTCAGCATTTGTTGTTATGAGTTTTAATTGGTGATTTTATTTTATAAGACTTGAATTTGGTAATGAGGATATAATTATAGGCTTTGATTTTCTATAGTATGAGAGAATTTAATTTGTGATTTGGAGATTTATTTTGATAATTATTAAACGACAAAAAGGAAAAAGACAATAAGTAGTCTTTTGTGGTTTAATGGACTAAGAAGGGCAATTTTGTAATACTCAAAAGTAGGCACAAGGCTTTTTAGGAAAAATGATTTCTGATGGGGAGAGGTTTAGCCGGTTTAGCAAAGGACCTCACGTGAAAGCATAGCTTTCACATGAAGCCAGTACACTTGAGGATATGTATGTCCTTGTGTACTGAGTGGAAATGATGCTCAAGAGTGTCTGTGTATACGAGTTTGAGTTCAATGTCTTTTTTTTTTTTTAATTGATTGTTGATTAATTTTATCTCCTTTTCATGTGGCTTCATATTCTGGCCGGCTTGATGCAGCCCTAGCCTAACTTATAGCCTCGATGCTTAAAAGGTTGGTGGGCAACTAGATATCAAGAATTTTCTACTATGGTAAAGAGAATTTTAGGA
The DNA here is from genome assembly GCF_901000735.1 of Corylus avellana. Lineage (NCBI taxonomy): Eukaryota > Viridiplantae > Streptophyta > Magnoliopsida > Fagales > Betulaceae > Corylus > Corylus avellana. The sequence continues at coordinate 23,344,530 of NC_081545.1, read as the reverse complement.
GGTTGAGGGGGGGCATTGGACCCCTCTCAACCCCCTCCCTCCACCCCTGGTTTTGTACAGCTCTTGACGAGTTAGGGCGGTCGAGTCAAGGGTGAGCTTACTTGTCGCATAGAATAATATTGCATGTTAATTTGTGTACGTACATGTAAGAAGCCAGAGTTTGGCTTGTCTCAATAAAATAATTACTGAAGAAAAAAAAAAAAATTGTCATATGAATACGTTTTCACGTAACTTTAACATTTTTTATATAACATAACATATTTACGCTCAAAATCTAGATCATAAAATAACTCATAATAAAATGAAAAGAGATCCTATTCTTTTTATATATATATGCTCTTAGAAGATGAATATGTTGATTATCGTGTTGTTGGTGGATACTATTAAATTAAGAGAAAATGCTAATATCATCTCATTATCCTCATCTGAAATCTTCAAAGCTGATGTGGCGTGTTTTCATGATATTTAGTAATGGAAATGAAAAAGAATGCTCAAACTTGGAGAAAAAATCAACTTAACTTCTCATTTAGAATTGCATGTACACTATATATACCAAGTCTGTTTCAGCTTAGTATGAAAAACAGAATTAGTTTGAACATGTGTAAAATAACCAACTTACAACTGAAAGCTTAACTAATAAACTTGTAACTTAGTAACTAAATTGCTCCTACAATTATGGAGTCTATTGCATGCTTATTTGGCAGCAAGGTAAGTCACTTGCTTTGGTTGCTCTGCTTGTACTCTTTGGCTGCTCTGCTCTACTTGTACTCTCAATACTCCCCCTCAAGATGAGATTTCATAATATGTCAGGAAGAATAGATATTATGAAGACTCATCTTGGACACCAAAGGAGAAAATAAAGAGGAACCAAGAGCTTTTGTAAAAACATCTGCCAACTGATGTTGTGATGAAACATGAAAGGTTCGAATAACACCCATTTGCAGCTTTTCTCGTACAACATGACAATCAATGTCAATATGTTTTGTACGCTCATGAAAAACAGGATTTGCTGCAATGTGTAGAGCAGCTTGACTGTCACAATAGAGCAAGGCAGTTTGAAGGGGAACTTGCAAGTCTTGGAGAAGAGTTCTAAGCCACACAATCTCACAACAAGTAGAAGCCATGGCCCTGTACTCAGCCTCTGCAGATGACCTGGAAACGGTTGTCTGTTTCTTAGATTTCCATGAAATTAATGCATTATCAAGGAAAATACAATACCCTGTCACAGATTTTCTTGTATCTGAGCAACCAGCCCAATCGGAATCACAAAATGCCTTCATTTGTAGACTAGAAGTAACAGGAAAGAACAACCCTTGAGCAGGGGATGCTTTAATATATCTTAGTACTCTATTGGCTGCTGCTAAGTGTGGAACTCTAGGCTTGTCCATAAACTGGCTGAGAACCTGAACAGCAAAGGAAATATCAGGTCTTGTTATGGTGAGATAGAGTAGTCTACCAACAAGCCTTCTATATGAAGTAGGATCTTCTAAGATTGAACCAGAATCTTTAGAGAACTTCACATTAGGTTCCATTGGGAATTTTGCAGGTTTTGAAGCCAACATACCAGTATCTTCAAGAATCTCCAAGGCATATTTTCTCTGACAGACAGAGAGACCAAGCTCACTTCGAGCTATTTCCAAACCAAGGAAGTATTTCAACTGTCCAAGATCTTTAAGCTTAAACCTATCATTAAGCACTTGAGTAAACTTGGAAACCTCAACTGAATTATCACTTGCAAGGATGATATCATCTACATATACCAGTAAAGCAATAAATGAACCATCTGAAGTTCTAGTGAACAATGTGTAATCAGCTCTAGATTGGACAAACCCAAACTCAATCAAAGCAGAAGAAAACTTTGCAAACCACTGCCTTGAAGCTTGCTTTAAACCATAAAGTGATTTGTTGAGCTTACATACCTTGGACTCCCCCTTTTTAGAAAAACCAGGAGGCAACAACATGTAAACCTCTTCATCAAGATTGCCATGAAGAAAGGCATTATTCACATCCAACTGGTGAAGATGCCATTTCTTAGCAGCTGCAACTGCCAAAAGAGTTCTCACTGTTGTGAGTTTAGCCACAGGAGAAAAAGTTTCATAATAATCCAATCCCTCACATTGGTTATAACCCTTTGCTACCAATCTTGCTTTACACCTTTCCAAAGTCCCATCAGACTTTAACTTCACTTTATAGACCCACTTACATCCAATGGCTTGTTTTGAAGCAGGAAGATCAACTACTGTCCAAGTATTATTAAGTTCAAGTGCCTTGATCTCATTATCCATAGCCTCACGCCACTCCTCAAATTTGACAGCTTGAGTATATGACTTGGGTTCAACAATAACAGAAACAGAAAGACTAAAAGATTTCTGATTAGATGAAAGCTTGTTATATGAAAGAACTGAAGACAAATCATAAGGAATACCTGAAGATGGAAAAGCTGCTGTGGGTTCTGAAGTGGAGGCAGCAATATGACAATGATAGTCATGCAAATATCCTGGTCTGTGTTTTACCCTAGAAGACTGTCTAAGTGGCTGTTGTGAAACGTCTACATGTGAACTGGCAGAACCAAAATCAGATGTTATATCATCAGGAATTGGAGCTGAGTTATGAGTACTAGGCTCCAAAGAAGTGGAAGATGAAGTGGGAATCATATGATGTGGTAAACTGATCACTGATTCAGGTAAACAATGAGTAGGAATGGGTAAAGGAATGACTGAATCAGTAAAGGAAAATTGTGAATCAGGATATTTGATTGCATAAGGAAAAATGGTTTCATGAAAAATAACATCTCTTGATACAAACACAGTTTGAAGAGTTAAATCATAAAGCTTGTACCCTTTAATACCATATGGATATCCAAGGAATATGCAGGGTCTAGCTCTAGGATCAAACTTGTGTCTATCTCTAAGAAGAGTGTTTGCATAACAAAGGCAACCAAACACTCTCAAATGAGAATAAGAAGGAATTGCTTTGAATAAGACTTCATAAGGAGATTTATGATGCAGAACAGAAGTAGGAATCCTATTGATTAAATGTACTGCAGTAAGAACACAATCTCCCCAAAATTTTAAAGATAAATGTGATTGAAATCTAAGAGATCTTGCTACATTCAGAATGTGTTGGTGCTTTCGTTCAACAATTGAGTTTTGTTGTGGTGTTTCTACACAACTAAGTTGATGGAGAACACCTTTTGATGCATAAAAATCACTCATATTGAACTCAGTACCATTATCAGATCTTAAAGATTTGATTTTAGAATTGAATTGAGTTTCAACCATATTAAAGAAAGTTTGAATATGGTTTCTAGTTTGAGACTTATGTTGCAATAGATGGATCCAAGTGAATCTTGTATGATCATCAACAATAGTTAAAAAGTAAGAAGAACCACTAATGGATTTAACAGAAAAAGGGCCCTAAATGTCACAATGAATTAAATCAAAAGGTTGCTTAGAAACAGAAGAACTGTGGGGAAAAGACAATCTGTGTTGCTTAGCCAAAGGGCAAATACTGCAAGTTTTATTGGATTCATGAAGAAGCTGAGGAATTACAGGGGAAAGCATCTTTAAAGGTAAATCAGAGGGATGTCCTAATCTGAAATGCCACAAACTAGCATTGACAGATTCAACAAAAAAACTAGTAGATGCCAAACTAGTGACTGCATTATTAAACTTGAAAGAACTGAAATTTACAGAATTCAAAGGTAAAACAGAAACTGGATTTTGCAGCAAATGATATAGACCTCCAGCCTCTTCACCCACACCAATCGTTCTCCAACTTGTAAGGTGCTGAATGAAACAGAATTTTGATAAGAAAATGAAACAACACTGTAAGCTTTTAACCAACTTACTAACAGATATCAAATTGAATGAAAAAGAAGGAATACAAAGCACATCAGTTAATGTAAAAGATTCTGAAATCTTAATTGTGCCAACATGAGTAACTGATGCATGCTGTCCATTAGGTAACCTTACTGTTTTTGAAGTAACAGAAATGAAAGTGGTGAAAAATGAAATAGAACAGATCATGTGATCTGTAGCTCCAGTATCAATGATCCAAGGAGCTTTGACAGAATTTGTTAATGAATTTTGTTGAGTTAGAGAAGTAGAAGATGCAAAAACTGAATGTTTTGTATCTAAGAGAGATAATGGAGAGGTAATTGAGAAATTACCTGCACCTGTCAGATTGGTAGAAGTGTCACCTTGAATAGGATCTGCTGAAATCTGACTGGAGAGTGGAACTTGATGGACAGAAGATTCAAGTTCTGGAATTGGAGGCTTGAACATGTCCATAAGCTGCTGACATTGTTCATAGGTGATAGGCAACTGAGGAACAGTGTAGTTAGAGACTTGACTAGCAAAATGTGGAGCATTCCTTCCTTTGGTGAATTTGTAACCAGGGGGAAAGCCATGAAGCTTATAACACCTTTCCATAGTGTGTCCAGGAACACCACAATGAAAGCATATGGACTTTTCCTTACGATTCTGATAAGATCTATTAGCAGCAAAACGATTTGGAGGAACAGCCTTTGAAAGCAAGGCAGTAGTGTTCTGATTGAAGGAAAAACTGGAAGAAGAAATCAATCGTTGCCTTTCCTCTTGAATAACAAGGGAGAAGACCTTATTAATAGAGGGAAGTGGATCAATCAACAAAATTTGTCCTCGAACCTGGGAATAACTCTCATTCAACCCCATCAGGAATTGGTAAACATGCTGTTGCTGGTGATAAGACACGATAGTCTTCAAAGCTCCACAGGTGCATGTAGGAATTGGTTGATAGTTATCCAGCTCATCCCATAAACCTTTCAATGCAGTAAAATAGGAACTTACAGAACTATTTTCCTGTGACAGAGAAGAAATAGCCTTCTGGAGCTGGAAAATACGCGGCCCATTGTGCTGAGAAAAACGATCATGAAGGTCGTTCCACATTTCAGAAGCATCATCGATATAGATGATACTTGTGGCGATCTCCTTGGAAACTGAGTTCAATAACCACGATAGAACCATATTATTACATCTAGTCCATGCCAAACCAGTGGAATCAGCAAGATTGGAGGGCTTCGACAGAGTGCCATTAACAAAATCCAGCTTGTTTTTGGCCGAGAGTGCCATCATCATCGCCCTTTTCCATGAATTGTAGTTTTCTCCATTGAGCTGTTGAGAAACAATCATGGCGCCTGGACTGTCACCATGATGAAGAAAGAAAGGACTAGAAGAGTCCATTTCTGTGGAAGAAAAAGTTGTATTTGAAGAAGCAGCAGGAATCACCATTGAAGGAATGCAGTAAGGAGATATGAAAAACAGAGAAAACAGAGAGAAGAAAAAAAAAATGAAGAAGATGCGGAGAATTCAGAGAAAAAGCTCTGATACCATAATGGAAATGGAAAAGAATGCTCAAACTTGGAGAAAAAATCAACTTAACTTCTCATTTAGAATTGCATGTACACTATATATACCAAGTCTGTTTCAGCTTAGTATGAAAAACAGAATCAGTTTGAACACGTGTAAAATAACCAACTTACAACTGAAAGCTTAACTAATAAACTTGTAACTTAGTAACTAAATTGCTCCTACAATTATGGAGTCTATTGCATGCTTATTTGGCAGCAAGGTAAGTCAACTTGCTTTGGCTGCTTTGCTTGTACTCTTTGGCTGCTCTGCTCTACTTGTACTCTCAATATTTAGCTTCTAATAGTCCAATCAACAGTCTCTCACAATTACCAAAAACTAATATTCAGGAAGTCCAATAAAAGAGCATGCTGACACTTTTTTTCGCTGTAATTGTTGACAAGATTGAAAATGCAGGACAGTATTATCCTTCTTTTTGTTTTTTTTTAATTGTTTTAATAATCTATTTGAGACTTATTCTCTTATAAGAGAATAAGTAAACACCTAATTTTGTTGACTATGTTGTGTACGCACATCGTGGGACAGGAAAAGAAGTTTAAGAGAAGTTTTTGTTTGTTTGTTTGTTTTTGTCTTTTTAATGTGGCAACAGGAGTTTAGTACCGTTGCCTAATGCAAAGTTGTTTTTTTTTAGGACATGTTTGTTGCCGGAACTGACACATCAGCGGCAACACTAGAATGGACAATGACTGAGCTTGCTAGACACCCGGCAGCGATGAAGAAAGCACAGGAAGAAGTTAGAAATATACCATCCGGCAGAGGCACAGTTCAAGAGAGTGATCTTCAACATCTTCATTACATGAAGGCAGTGATTTTGATTGGTCATTGCCTCAGGGGGTTGGTGCAGATGATATGGATCTCAGTGAGATTTTTGGGCTTGCAAGTTGCAACCAGAAAAAAAGACTCCCATTGTTCTTGGGCCAACAGCCAATAAGCACTATGAGTTCAAGGGCTGACCATACTTTAGTTCTCACTTCCTAGACTTGCAATAATGTCTATTTATAAGTTCCTTGTGCTTTCCTAGACTAGGAGAGTGTTCATTTGTTTAAAAACCATCATGGGAGGTCTCATATATACATGCTTTTAAAAACATGTTAAAATTGCATTAAATCTTAAGATTTCTGACAATCTGAGTATCTGATGCCCAAGTTCTAACATCAAGTTAGCTGCAACAAAATAACTTGAAAAAGAAGAAAACCAATCCACAACTCAATAACATCTCTCGCATTTGTCCCTACAGTGTAAGACAGAATGGCAGGATTGTTTTTTGACAAACTCTTGAAGAGCATATATGCATGTATATGTGTATAAAGTACATATGTGCATAAATATGTATGTCGATCAGAAATAGTAGGGATACCATACATTATAAAGTATTTGCTATAGGCATATTTACCACTAGTTTGTAGACATATCTGAAGTCAGTAGCTGCTCGCAATACACGATGCAGAGGTATGAAAAAATTTGGGCAATTAGGCAGGCAGGCAAATTCTTTAATTGATTGAAATATCTTAATATCAATAGTTAATAATAGATAAAACAAGACCAAGATAAGAAAGGAAATAATACAACCCCAGAAAAAACGAAACACTATCTGATTCATGGTTAAACAGTCAACTTTTAAATCCAAGAGCTAGATATCTAAGAAAGGAAATATCTCTGATTGTAAGCCCATATATAGTCTCGAAATTAATTGAAGTCTTGGCAAGCTATAGTGGCTATTAATACTACTCGTGCTGCCCCCACCATTATAGAGGTTACCGTTACGAGGGGTGGCTCGTGGGCCACCCGAGATGTCCCTGGAGGTGGCCTTTCAATTCCAGCCACCCCCAGGGTAGATCCTCGGGGTGGCCTTCAGGCCATACCCCACCCTCCCACATCGCCAGCAACTACCCTTCTAATTTTTTATTTTAAATTAATTTGAATTTGTTTTATTTTATTTTTTTTAAAAAAAAGAAAATTAATTCAATTTTTTTTTGTTATATATATTTGGGATTTTTTTTTTATTATTATTTTTTTTTTTAAAGTAGCGACATTTGAATAGTGCCAACGTCACCTTCTAAAAGGTGATGTGCACTATTCACACGTCGTCTTCCAAAAGGTGACATTTGGGCTTAAATGTCACCTTGTAGCGACATTTTTATTGTTCAAACGTCTCCAATTTTGAATCCAGTCACTATGTTTAAGGGCATTTTGAAAATGTCGCTTTGCAAACGTCACTACATCAATAATGACGTTTTTTGGGCTAAAAACATCACCTTCTACGTGTCACTATTTTGGCCTTTTTTTTTTTTTTTTTGGTAGATGATGCCAATTTATTAGATTAGTTCATGATGACAATTTGTGCTAGTTAATTTATATAGTATGAGATCATTCAAGATCTTCTATTTTATAGATTGGATAGTTCTGTTAACAAAACATATATACAAAGGTAGCATGCACACAAGTTTATATACTCGCTTTTTTGATAGTGATGGGAGTTGATAATATTATTTCATCTTGAGAATAAATAACTAAATCATGAGTACATGTAATGCAGTTTAATATAAATTAATTACCCGAATGCGAAGATATTGTAGATGACAATTAAGATTACTTGTTTATGTTGATTAGATGACAAAGTTTTTTCATTTCTTTCTCCCAAGAGGGAGATGACAAGTTGAATCTTTGTTTTATTCTTAACTATTTTTATATTCAAAAACAAGAAAGAATGACCGGCACTGACGTAATTCTAGAAATAAAAAACTCGCACATTTCTTTGATATTGCCAGAAGTGATATTTTTAGGTGATTAGGGTTAACATATATCTGAAATTTTCATAGCTACGACGATTTACAAGATTAGAGTTCCACCGATCGAGTTAAAAATTAAATTATGGTTACAATAACTCGATGCCAACTCATGATTACGAACTTAAAGGGTTATGGTTGAAAAATTTGACTCGTTTAATTAAATGAGTTGTGTTAGAGTTGATATATATAATCTTATATTCACGTTGACACGTCTTGAACCCAACACGCGACATAATGGCAGGTAATTTTTAACATGACTCGTAAACCCGACATAAACCCAATACAAAATTAGAGGATTAGGGTTAAAGGGTTTGACCCGTTTAATTAAATTGGTCGGGTTAGAATTGACTTATATATTAATCTTATAAATATGTTTCAACATGACCCAAACTCGACACGCAAACATGTATTGTCACTCCTATAAGCAATCATTAGGTAGATTGAAAGTCTTGCCATTCCTCATGTTTTATTTCGTCTATCTCTTTCCTTTTGTTATTAATATCCTTTGTAATGTATCTATTTTTCACCAATATATACATTATCACGTAAGAGTATATTTGAAATTGCAATTTCGCAAGAATAATTTGCGTTTTTAAATGATATTGCAAAAAGTAAGGCATTTGAGCATTGTGATTTAAAAGCACTTAATATAAAATAATAATAATAATAATAATAATAATAAGCAATTTCTATAAGCAGGCTATGGATACTTATTTGAAGAGGTGCGAATTTAAACTAAAATCTTGATTTCACATATATTTGATTTAAAAAAAAAAAAAAAAAAAACTTTTTAACATGTTTTACTAAACATTTTTAAGATTTTAAAAAGTAGCGATTTCAAAAACATAATTTTTAAAAACGCAAATTTTTAAATCGTACTCCCCAAAAGGACTCTAAGAGTTGTTGATTGGAGTACATAATTGAAAAGATTGAGAATAAAACCGAGTATTCCTTCCAACTTTTTTCCTCTTGCTCCTGCCGGGTAGTGCGGCCCTAGGCTAAACCCTAAGGCCTCCTACTTTATAAATACTTTTTTTAAAAAAAATAAAACTCGATGTTTATACTAAAATTGTCAATTGAAAAAAACAAGAATATGAAAGGCCTAACGAAAGCTTAGAAAACCAAACCAAACAAAACAAAAAAGGTGATATGGCATATTTAAAAGATCCCAACTAAGCATGTGCTTTTTTTTTTTTTTTTTTTTTCTAAGTGTTAGCAAGTTGGGAGTGTAAAATAATCCTATCATAAAATGAAGTTGAAATAGTGCATAAAAAAAATACAATTGCTTATGCAGAAAGCAAATTTCTATCTAACATCGACAATCACAAGAAAAATAAAATGAATTACCCATATTATTTAATGAACAGTAATTGAATATAAATTTTAATTAATTAGTAATTTGCCATTCTAAAACATGAGTCTAAAAAACATATATATATATATATATTTCAAAATCTATGTAGCCTACACGTCCTAATTTTACGTGGAAAAATGTTTAAATTGTTTCAATACTTACACTGTTACAGCTTGCAAATGGCGTTGACAAATACAAACATTGAATCATTATTGCCACTTACCCTAATCATATTTTAAATCAAGCTGACAAATTCAATTTACGCAACTAAACTTCCCTATTTGAAAACCCTCCAGAAAAACCATTCATGACCTGGTAAAGTTGGTCTTTCTTGAGCCTTTCAAGAGCTTGGAAAAGTCATCTCTCTTCCTCAACGCTCGTATTTTGACTTTCTCATTTTGCTCACTCGATCTCCTCCCCACCCCTATAAATAAACCCACCTCCCAAGCTCTACAAAAAATTGAATTCCTTGTATCATTTCAACTACTTGATCCAATCTGAAAATTTCCCATCTGGGTTTTACTTAAAACGCAAGCTTTTTCTTTATCTTTGATTAAATCAATGGATGAGATCGATGTTCCTCCGTTCTTTCTCTGCCCCATTTCTCTAGAGCTCATGAAAGACCCCGTTACGGTCTCTACTGGAATAACCTACGACCGCGAAAACATCGAAAAATGGTTGTTTTCCGGGAAAAACAATACCTGTCCGATCACAAAACAACCACTTTCAGCCGAGTGTGATCTAACACCAAACCACACTCTCAGGCGATTGATCCAATCATGGTGCACCGCCAATGCTTCTCATGGCATCGAAAGGATTCCGACGCCGAAGCCTCCAATCAGCAAAATCCAGATTGCCAAACTCTTCAACAATGCCAAATCCACAGAGTCGAAGATAAAATGCCTGCAAAATCTCCACTCTCTCGCTTTCGAGAGTGCAGCCAATAAACGTTGCATGGAAGCTACCGGCGCGGTGGTTGACTTCTTAGCTTCCATTGTGTCAGCAGTAGAAGAAGAAGAAGAAGCTTCAAACGACGACGGGATTGACAAAGCCTTGAGCATCCTCTCCTGTCTCCAACTTTCTGATGCCGCTCTAAAGAAACTTACTGGGAGAAATGGCGAGTTCATCAAATCCTTGACGCGAGCCATGCAACGTGGGAGCTACGAGACTCGCGCTCATGCGGTTTTGTTGTTGAAATCCATGATGGAAGTTGCTGAACCGATGGAGATGATCAGTTTGGAAACTGAATTCTTCGTCGAATTAGTGCACGTCTTGCATGATCAGGGCTCAAATGTGGTGTTAAAATTGCTAATCCAGCTTTGTCCGTGGGGAAGAAACAGAGTGAAAGCAGTGAAAGCAGGCGCAGTTACTGTATTGATAGAGCTTCTTCTTGATTGTTTCGACCGGAGGGCTTGCGAAATGACGTTGGTGGCATTGTACATGCTATGCGGATGTGCCGAGGGGCGGGTGGAGCTGCTCGGGCATGCGGCGGGGCTGGCGATTGTGTCAAAGAAAATTCTGAGGGTTTCCCAGGTGGCGAGCGAGAAGGCGGTGAGTATTCTGTTCGCCATTTCGAAGTTCTCGGCAACTCCGGCGGTTGTTCAGGAAATGTTGCAGTTGGGTGTGGTGGCAAAGCTGTGTATGATGCTTCAGGTGGAATGTGGGAGCAAGGCCAAAGAAAAAGCAAAAGAGATACTTATATTGCACGCTAGCGCATGGAAGAGTTCTTCATGTATACCAAAAAGCTTTCTCTCTTCGTATCCATCTTGAGAGAGGGAGAGAATTAATTAAGTGTGACTTGAATTAATTCCCTTTTTAGGATCATTTTTTCTGTATACATAATTCATTTATTTCTACAAAACATTCATGATCGACTAAAACGTTATGAAAACTCTCAATGTGGGAGCCTTCCATAATGTCTTTGGGTGTGCTTGGAAGTATCAAACGGTCGAGGAAGATTGATTTGCATCTTTCTTCTCCATTTTCATTGTTGCATTTAAAGTGATTCCAATGTTAGGAATTTCCTTTGATAATATTTCTTTCCAAAAATAATATGGGTGGCAATTCGTGTTCACTTGTCCAGTTTGAGTTGTGTCAAGACATGGGTATAAGATATATATGTCAATCATAACCCGACTAATTTAATTAAACGGGTCAAATCTCTCAACCTTATATATCCCTCTAATTTTGTATTGGGTTTGCAAGTTATGTAAAAAATGAGGAATGCTATAAATTTTCTTAGAGTCCTCCTAGAGTCATCCCAATTAATGTGATGTGGATTTTAAAATCACCGTTGAATTTAAGATGTGATTTATTGACTTTTGATCTATTGGTGATTTTAAAAGTCATATCACATTTAAGATGGCTTTAAGAGGATTCTAGGAAGACTTATAGCATTACTTGTCAAAAATTGCCAGCTATTATGTTGGATTTAGATTGTGTCACGGCATAGGTAAAAGACTATACAGATAAACTCTAATTCGACCCATTTAATTAATTAAACAGGTTAGACTCCTCAACCCTAACTCTTTAATTTTGTGTTGGGTTCATGGGTCGTGTTAAAAATTACCAGCCCTAAAGGTATGTCATTTTTCTTATTTCCTGGCTTTAAGACCAACCGTGCTTTAGAGATTTTTTATTTTTTATTTTTTATTTATTTTTATTTTTTTTAAGTAATGCTTTAGAAAATCCTTTTAACATTTAGGTCTTGGAAAATGTTTGAGGCACTAAAAATTTTACTACAATTATCATACAATGTGTCGGTTCATAATTTGTAAAATGATTAAGAGTGTATGGCTAGCAAGTCAAACAGTACTCATTAATTAAATTGATAATTTTTTTTTTTAATCAATGATCATTATACCAATTATATATATATATATATATGCACTTTCGCGGTAGTTAAAAAAAAAAACTTATAATCTTAATCTTAATCCTATGAAAACCTTTTGTGGATATACATTGTAGTCACATCAAGTGAACGACAAAGATGAAAAAAAAAAAAAACATAGTGAACGAGAAAGATGTGAATCTCTATAGATTTTATATTTTGTAAACAAAGGTCAGTCCTGTCATTTTCCTTAATTTCTCATTTTCTCTTCTTTGAATTTCCATCTCAATTTTCTCAAACATATATATATATAGATAACCATTTCTTGGATCTCCACGTACTGTCGCCTGCCGGCCGGCCGGCTGTGTTTGTACAACCACCAGGTTTAATTTAAAAAACAATCACTTTGGTGGTTTCAGAATGTTTTTTCATGTAAATTAAGAAATAATCGATCGAGGAGCGGTTCAACTCCAGCACCCAATTAAGAAGAATAAAATAAGTAGTACTCTTGAGTCATGATCATCTAGAGCCTTTAAGCGTTGGACTTCCTCAAAACCTGCTTTCTTTTTACCTTTTCTAAAGCACAGTATAAAATATTATTTATTTCCAACCATGTACGTTTTCGTAATTAAGAAATAAAAAGCAGTTTTATTGTCGTTGATGAGGTCCACTTTTACATGGATACAATCCTATAACATGTCTGATGCGGTTTGATCTTGTGAAGTGAATAAGACTTTCGGTGCCGGTATTTGTCCTTCAAGGGCTCTTAGTCAGTTTGTTGTAGTGTTTTTCCTGCAACAACTACTCAGCAGTAATGGTCTTGTTGTCTTTAATACTTGGAACTCTTTACCAAGTTCTTTTGTCATTTGTCATCGCCTTGTGCTGCTCTTATCAAGGCCTTACTTGTTTAAGGTTCTTCTAAGATCATGAATAAAACTATTGCTTATTGTTTGTTATTATTTTTATATTGCATTTTTTGTTTGGGCTATGTTGTTGGGGTGTCCACCCTTTTGTAATTATTTGATCCATTGTAACCCACTTTTCCTTATTTGAATAAAAAAATATATATATATTTCCTATGGCATGATCAAAAACTTGAGTGCAATATTGCCTCCCTTAGGGTTGTACAAGCAGTTACGGTTAAGAGTTATTACATCTAACCACAACGTCAAATTTTAGTTACTGCAACCGTACTGTCTAAGGCAGTTAACTATTTTGAAAAAACTGTCTGTTAGCAACTATTGAAACCTAAAAGCGCTACATAACCGCTTTTTAAGTATGGGCCTCTTTTTATGACCTTTTAAATGGTTTTTGGACTATTTAGGGCATATTTTAAATAATATTAAACACTAAAAGGACGTCATTTTGGTATTATTATTATAATATATGAGAGCAATTTTTTCTAACCACGTATAACAACTATTATGTGATTATGTGGTTAGTAGTTACTAGATAGTTAATAATTGCATACTTTTTGGTTTTTTTTCTTTTTTTTTTTTTTTTTTGATATGATACATAAGAGGGGTGGAGTAAATTCGAACTAGTGACTTTCGTTAAATGAAGCGTGGTCTCCAATCGATTGAGCTACTCCTTAAAAAGAATAATGCATACTTGTACGGCCCTAATCACCATTTTATAGGATCCATAAATATTTGGTAGAATTTAAGGTTTCATGTGTTTTTTTTTTTTATTAAATAATTGGACAATGAAGGGGATTTTTATTATCAATGTAGTAATTGTTGCGCTTGCATAAAACGTGGGGCAGCACAGAAGCGTTTTAAACCAATAATGTCAAGACACCATTTGACTATCTTCTTCGATCTCAACCAATAAATTATAAACGTATGATTCCAAACTTATAATGATATCGACCATAGCTGATCACAGCTCCTCCTTAAACCCTTTCGTTCCATCACCAAACTTATACATGAAGAGTTCTTCATGTATACCAAAAAGCTTTCTCTCTTCGTATCCATCTTGAGAGAGGGAGAGAATTAATTCAAGTGTGACTTGAATTAATTCCCTTTTTAGGATCATTTTTTCTGTATACATAATTCATTTATTTCTACAAAACATTCATGATCGACTAAACCGTTATGAAAACTCTCAATGTGGGAGCCTTCCATAATGTCTTTGGGTGTGCTTGGAAGTATCAAACGGTCGAGGAAGATTGATTTGCATCTTTCTTCTCCATTTTCATTGTTGCATTTAAACTGATTCTGATGTTATGAATTTCCTTTGATAATATTTCTTTCCAAAAATAATATGGGTGGCAATTCGTGTTCACTTGTTTAGTTCGAGTCATGTCAAAACATGGGTATAAGATATATAGGTCAACTCTAACCTGACCAATTTAATTAAACGGGTCAAATCTCTTAACTTTATCCCTCTAATTTTGTGTTAGGTTCGCGGGTTATGTCAAAAATGAGTAATGCTATAAGTCTTCCTAGAATCATTTCAAATGTAATGTGACTTTTAAAATCACCGTTGAATTTGAGATGTGATTTATTGACTTTTGATCTTTTTTTTTTTTTGACATGTCCACACAAGAGGGGGGAGGGGGATTCGAACTAGTGACCTCCACTTCATTAAGTATGGTCATAGCCGATTGAGCTATCTTTTGGGGACTATTGACTTTTGATCTATTGGTGATTTTAAAAGCCAAATCACATTTATGATGACTTTAAGAGGACTCTAGGAAGACTTATAGCATTACTCGTCAAAAATTGCCAGCTATTATGTTGGATTTGGGTCGTGTCACGTCATAGGTATAAGACTATATAAATAAACTCTAATTCGACCAATTTAATTAAACATGTTAGACTCCTCAACCCTAACCCTTTAATTTTGTATTGGGTTCATGGGCCGTATTAAAAATTGCCAGCCCTGAAGGTATATCATTTTTCTTATTTTCTGGCTTTAAGACCAATCGTGCTTCAGAGAATTATTATTTATTTATTTATTTTTTTTTAAAGTAATGCTTTAGAAAACCCCTTTAACATTTAGGTCTTGGAAAATGTTTGACGCACTAAAAATTTTACTACAATTATCATACAAATTGATGTGTTAGTTCATAACTTGTAAAATGATTAAGAGCGTATGGCTAACAAGTCAAACACTCATTAATTAAATTGATAATCTTTTTTTTTTTTTAATCAATGATCATTATACCAATTATATATGCACTTTCACGGTAGTTTAAAAAAAAAATTATAATCGTAATCTTAATCCTATGAAAACCTTTTGTGGATACATTGTAGTCCCATCAAGTGAACGACAAAGATGAAAAAAAAAAAAAAAAAAAAAACATAGTGAACGAGAAAGATGTAAATCTCTATAGATTTTATATTTTGTAAACAAAGGTCAGTCCTGTCATTTTCCTTAATTTCTCATTTTCTCTTCTTTGAATTTCCATCTCAATTTTCTCAAACATATATATACAGATAACCATTTCTTGGATCTCCACGTACTGTCGCCTGCCGGCCGGCCGGCTGTGTTTGTACAACCACCAGGTTTAATTTAAAAAACAATCACTTTGGTGGTTTCAGAATGTTTTTTCATGTAAATTAAGTAATAATCGATCGAGGAGCGGTTCAACTCCAGCACCCAATTAAGAAGAATAAAATAAGTAGTACTCATGAGTCATGATCATCTAGAGCCTTTAAGCTTTGGACTTCCTCAAAACCTGCTTTCTTTTTACCTTTTCTAAAGCACAGTATAAAATATTATTTATTTCCAACCATGTACGTTTTCGGAATTAAGAAATAAGAAGCAGTTTTGTTGTTGTTGATGAGGTCCACTTTTACATGGATACAATCCTATAACATGTCTGATGCGGTTTGATCTTGTGAATAAGACTTTCGGTGCCGGTATTTGTCCTTCAACGGCTCTTATTCAGTTTGTTGTAGTATTTTTCCTGCAACAACTACTTAGCAGTAGTGGTTGTCTTGTTGTCTTTAACACTTGGAGCTCTTTATTGAGTTCTTTTGTCATTTGTGATCGCCTTGTGCTGCTCTTATCAAGGCCTTACTTGTTTAAGGTTCCTCTAAGATCATGAATAAAACTATTGTTTATTGTTTGTTACTATTTTTATATTACATTTTTCGTTTGGGCTTTGTTGTTGGAGTGCCCACCCTTTTGTAGTTATTTGATCCCTTGTAACCCACTTTTCCTTATTTGAATAAAAAAAAATTATATTTCCTATAGCATGATCAAAAACTTGAGTGCATTGCCTCCCTTAGGATTGTACAAGCAATTACGGTTAAGAGTTATTACTTCTAACCACAACGTCAAATTTTAGTAATTGCAACCGTAGCAATTAACTGTTTTGAAAAAACTGTCGGTTAGCAACTATTGAAACCTAAAAGCGCTACATAACCGCTTTTTAAGTATGGGCCTCTTTTTATGACCTTTTAAATAGTTTTTGGATTATTTAGGGCATATTTTAAATGATATTAAACACTAAAAGGACGTCATTTTGGTATTATTATTATTATTAGGAAAAATTACAATTTATCCCCCTAAAGTTGACAGCGTTTTTCAATTCGAACAATAAAGTTTCAATTTTTGCAATCCACCCCCACAAAGTTTTATTTTTTTTTCAATTCGAACAATATCATCCCAAAATTCCTATATTGCTCCTGATTTTTTATTTTTTTATTTTTTATGAAAATGAAAACAAATTTGGGGGTGCAAAAATGACCAGATGACCCGATTTTTTTTTTTTTAAATTTTTTTTATAAAAAATAAAAAAATAAAAATTATGGGCAATATGGGAAGTTTTGGATAAAATTAGTCAAATTGCAAAAATTTGAAACTTTGGGGGGGAAGATTGCAAAAATTGAAACTTTGGTGTTCGAATTGAAAAACGCTGTCAACTTTGAGGGGGTAAACTGTAATTTTTTCTCATTATTATTATTATTATTATATATGAAAGCAATTTTTTCTAACCACCTATAACAACTATTATGTGATTATGTGGTTAGTAGTTATTAGATAGTTAATAATTGCATATTTTTTGGTGTTTTTTTTTTTGTGATATGTTACATAAGAGGGGGTGGAGTAGATTTGAACTAATGACCTTCGATAAGTGAAGCGTGGTTTCTAACTGATGGAACTACCCCTTAGAAAGAATAACCCTTAGAAAGAATAACGCACACTTGTACAGCCCTAATCACCATTTTATAGGATCCATAAATATTTGGTAGAATTTAAGGTTTCATGTGTTTTTATTTTTATTTTTTATTATTAGATAATTGGACAATGAAGGGGATTTTTATTATCAATGTAGTAATTGTTGCGCTTGCATAAAACGTGGGGCAGCACAGAAGCGTTTTAAACCAATAATGTCAAGACACCATTTGACTATCTTCTTCTCAACCAATAAATTATAAACGTATGATTCCAAACTTATAATGATCTCGACCATAGCTGATCACAGCTCCTCCTTAAACCCTTTCGTTCCATCACGAAACGAAAGAGCCTTCTTCCCCAAACCCAACCCTCCAGAAGTACCACAGTCTCGTCCAAAAATGGTGAGCCAAAGACAGAGACTAGCTCGCAAGAGGTACAGGGAAGCAAACCCTGAACTTTTTCCTAAGCCAGAGCCAACGCCCCCAAAAGACCCAGACAGGAAGAAGAAGAAAACGAAGAGCAAGTTCAAGCGCAAAAGGACAGAATCCAACGCACCCAATGACCCAAGCAAACCAATTAGAAAGGGGTTTAAGAAACACCCACTTCGAGTCCCTGGGATGAAGCCTGGTGAGAGCTGTTTTATTTGCAAAGCTCAAGACCATATTGCCAAGCTTTGCCCTCAGAAAGCTCAATGGGAAAGGAACAAGGTCTGGTTTTCTGCACCAACTCTGTTTTATTATCTTCTGGATTTTGCATTGCAAGTGCTATGGAATTTAAAAATATGTGCGTTATGTGGTCGCATGTACTGTGGATTCTGTTTTCTTTCTCCAGGCAGTTAATACGAGGCATTACGGTGTTTGCATTTCATGCAGCTTTCATTTTGATAGCATTGTGTCGTTGATAAATCAGTTTGTGATCGAATTAGTGGGGTTTTCTCTGTTTTTCAATAGGATTTGTGGTATTGAAGTTTTATTGGAAAAAGGGAAATTGTCTTTTATGGCATAAAATCAACTTATGGTGGTGGGTTTCTGTGTTATGTGATGCTTGCAGATATGTTTTCTTTGTCGGCAACGAGGGCATAGTCTCAAGAATTGCCCTAACAATGATGATGAGACAGTGGATAAGAAGTTTTGCTATAATTGTGGGGAAACTGGGCATTCCCTTGCTATGTGCCGCCAACCTATTCAAGATGGTAAACTACCTTTTGGTTACTCTGTACCACAACAAGTTGTTTTTACTTTGAATTATGTATTTAACACCGCCACTTTAGATATCTTCTTTTAGTTAGTTTGTCTAGTTACATTCACATGGCACAAAATTTACATCAAGTTAACATGAGGGTGTCTAAAAAAAAAAAAAAAACAACATGAGGGTGTTGTTATAATAGAGGTGGGTTTATAACTTCATGACATACGGTAAAGTTTGTCAATTTGGTATTTATTATTAGGCCATTATCTTACAGTGTAAAAATTGATTTGTTAGAGCATTCCCAATGGATGAGCCAAATTTTTATGCAAAATGGCTCCCCAAAACTTACTTTTATCTAGTTTAGCTAATGAATTTTTAATTGCATCCACATTCGATTAGCTATATTTTTATCTATATCATTTAAATATTATTAAAAGTGAGGAAAGTTTTGGGAAAAAGAGAACATGTGAGAGGAAAAATGGGAAAAGTTTTGGGAAAAAGAGAACATACAGAGAAAAAGTAGGAAAAGATTTGGGAAAAAGAGAAAACAGGTGAGAAAAACAATAAAAAATAAAATGGCTCCCTTAAAAAATGCTGCTACATTTAGCTTTTTTTTTTTTTTAGCTCTTCCAATCAAATATCTATTTTACATTTTCTTTTGACTAATCCAATGTAGGGGTTTTTCAAACGTTTGAAGAACCATTTTAGATAAAAGTAACATTTGGCTCTTCCATTGAGAATGCTTTTAACCAATTTAGTAATCCTCATGCTAAGAACAAGTTCATTTTGGAGTTTTGACTGTTGTGGATAAATGTGTTTTTGAATGGGCTTTTGGAGAGATGAAATTAAGAGTGGCTTTTCAAATGAGATTTTGGAATGAAAAGGAACAAGCTGCTGACAATTGTATTAGAATTCTTCCAAAAGGCGGCGAGGTTAGAACCTGTTGGATCCATTCCAGAAGGTGGATGTTCGAGGTGAGATATTTTTATCATGTGTTTAGCCCCATTTTGGCTCTCTGTTTTCTTGGAAGCACATTTGGAGAAATAAGGCTCATTTGAGGGTGGATTTCTTTGTTTGGATGACGGCATTAGGGAAGAATTTTAACTTTGGATAATTCGAGAAAGAGGCATGTCAGTGTTGAATTGGTGTTGCATGTGTAAGAAAAGTAGGGAGACCAAAGATCATCTTTTGGTCCACTAAGAAGTGGCCAAAGAATTGTGAGTATCGAATATTTGCCTTTTTTGGGTTAGAGTCGATCATGTCTCAAAAGGTGGTAGAGTTGTTGGTTAGTTGGAGTGGTCAGGTTGGAAGCCACTACAATTTAGAAGCCTAGAGGACGGCAGCTATGTGCTTAATGTGATGTATTTGGAGAGGACATAATATTTGAAGCTTCAAAGATTGTGAGAGAACGGTGTTAGAGTTAAAAGCTATTATGTACTTTATGGCTTTATGTTTGGATGGCGGCTAACAACAGTTCTTGCTTTTCTAATTTTTAGAATTTTTTGATTTATGTTCTTCTTCTTCTCCTTAATTGGGGATCTCTCTTGTATACTTTTTATATACTTGGGTTGCGCCCCTTTGCGCATTTTAAGATTAAATTACTTATTTGATATGACAAATCCGACTCTTTGTCTCCCCTCTTCGCAGAAAATATTCCATCGTCTTGAAGACTTACAGTTGCTGAGTGCAAAAAAAAAAAAAAAAAAAAGTTATTAGAATTCTTCATGCTAATTTTTGCAGTATCATATAGATTCTTTGGGGTCAAAAAGTATTACAAGAGACTTTTCTGCACAATTGATTTGGAAATTACTTTATTCAATGATAAAGTAGCCTTAGTCCGGTGCAGCTTGAGTAACAGATATCTAACTCAATGAAAGAATTATTGCGAGTTTGTAACAGTTCATCTCTCTATCTTTCGTTTGTCAGTGATATAATACTTTCTTAAATACTATTGAATACCGTGCATGATTTGGATAGTCATCAATAGGGTGTATTAATCAAGTGATAGATTACATATTTTAGTTGTATGTTGCAAGTGTACAAAAGCTTACCAACCTGCTTGCAATAAAATGGCTGGTTTTGTCCTCCTTTGATGGCAACCAAATGTGCAGTTCAGTAATCTGGCTCTTACTTTCTGTCATTTTGTTTTGTTTTGTTCTGTTTGGCATTTCAGGAGGAACTAAATTTGCCGATTGCTTCATATGTAATGAACGCGGACATTTGAGCAAGAATTGTCCTCAGAATACTCATGGAATCTATCCGAAGGTTTACTGATTTATCATCTTGATGCTTGAGTTTTTCAGAACATAGAATACCATATTCTTCTGAGGGCAAGCAAGTAGCTTTCAAAGAGATAGATGATTTATGTTTTGAGCCATCCCTGCACTTCCTCGTAAGTTGAACCTGATGTTACTCTATATGATATTTTTTGCTATGTCCTCAGGGTGGTGGTTGTAAAATATGCGGTGGTATAACACACTTGGCGAAAGATTGTCCTAACAAAGGCAACCAAGCTGCTAGTGGAGCGGGTAACACATGTAAGTTTTAAGATTGCCAATTCCTAAATTATTTCTTTTCTTGGAGTTCTCAGTAGTGAGAAGGTATATTTTTAGATAATTGTGACATTTCACATATCAAAAAATAAGTATGGTGTTCAACCATTCATTATCATCCACATCACCACCATGACTCAAGTATACAGTAACTATGTCGGGGATTGTTATAGACACCAGACATTTCAAAATTAAGAATTTTGAATGTTAAAAGAATGACATCCAGAATGGCTTTGCAAGAAAATATATGAAACTAAAGTTTGGTTATGGGAAGTTACAATACTAGAAAGATTTACTTCTCATAGAGCCTAACCTTATGTAAGTTTGTTAATAATTGCCTTAGTTTTCTACTATGCCTCAATTTGTGGCTTTTTGTTCTTCTTTTCGCCTTTAGTGGGACCTTCTTTTGTATACATCCTATGTACTAGGGTTGTGCTCCTTTGCGCTTTTCAATGAATTGTTTATTTTTCAAAAAAAAGTTTGTTAATAATATATAAGACTTAAAATGATTTGAGTCTTTGGAAAGAGTAAGAAGTTTTTGGGATTTATTTGTGAATTCATGACTAAATAGGAATGATAGAGAGTTGTTTTTAGCATAAGTTATGGTATGGTGTGAGGCGCTTTTTATTTTTATTTTTTTGTAAGTAATTAAGATGTATATTAAAAGTGTAAGGCGCCTCCATGTACATAAAAAATATACAAGAGAAAGCACCTAGTTAGGAGGAAAGAAGAAGAAGAGGAAATCATGAAAATAAAGCACTAAAAGGGGTACAAATGCCGCTATACAAAGATATAGAGTATAGAAATATAAGCTCCAATGTCCTCTCGCGGTCCTCAAAACTTCTATCATTTATTTCTCTCCAAAGACACCACAAGAAGCAAGAAGGCACAATCTTCCTACCCAGCGGTACTCCAAGTGCTACAAGTAGTCCACCAACAATCAAGCAAGTCAACAACTTGTCTAGGCATAACCCAAGATAGATTGAAGCGGCTGAAAAAAGCATTCCATAAGGAACAAACAACCTCACAATGGAGAAGAAGATAGAACACCGACTCCTCATTCTTCTTGCATATACAACACCTGTCAACCACAATGACATGCTGCTTCCTAAGGTTGTTCATAGTAAGTATCTTTCCTAAGACTACTGACCAGACAAAAAAAGCCACCCTCAAAGTAGTTTTAGTTCGCCAAATACTCTTTCAACGGAAAGGAAAGCCTTCACGACAACCCAGGATATTGTAGAAGGATGTAACATCGAACAACCCTCTTTTGGAGGGGTCCACCAAAGCTTATCTTCATCTTCTTGTCTCGTTCTAACTAAACATGGTAGTCTGTAGAACGAGGCAAAGACATCCACTCCCAATCATGAGCCCTCTAGTAAAACTTACATTTTACTGATTGAAGCCACCACCAAAAATCTGCAAGTGAGCCGCTACAGACACACGCTTCATGCAATACCATATAAACTGGAAAGCCTTATTTTAGGGCCTTGTCTCTTTAGATCTTACTAGGTTCTTGTCAAAATATATATTATGATGTAGGATTGACCACTACTTGTTAGGAATGGAACAGAAAAATGTGTGATTCCAGAGGTATTTCATGTGCCATATTTTTGCCCTTTTTTCAAATATATGGAAACAGATAGTTCTAATTGGAAGTGAAGGAGTTAGGTACATGACACTGGATGTTGTAATAGGTTGAATGTTTGGCTATTAGAAATTTCTGTTCGACGGTGCCCGATTTGGAATGAACCTGGTAGGCATTTATATAAACATGCTGTACTTTATTAACTCTAGACCACCTTTAAAAGGTTGATAAAAAAAAAAAATGCTGAACTTAGTATGGGCAAGTGCTTCGGTAGGGAAACTGGTTTAAAATAGATTTAAATTTGTTGAAGAATTACTTGATGTAAATAATAAAGTTGGATGGCTAAAAGTAGTTTGGATCCAAATCTACTAGCTACTAGAGTCAACTCAAGCGGGCTCAGATTTGGGGAATAGATTTATACATTCTCAGCAGACATGCATTATATAAGGCCTCTTTTCCTCTCCATCTGTTTTATTATGCATCTCCTTCTAAATATAGCTAGTCGACTTCCACATTTCCTTGTGGTTGGAAGTGTTCTCCAAGTGTGTTGATATAGTTATTTTGCTGGCATTGTATGTGTTTCCAGCGATTGTTGATGATGAAAGGCCAAGAGGAAAGGTGACCAAATTTGTTAGTGGCGACGATCTTGAGGATGATTTCTTGACTGATGACACATATAGTGCCAACAAAGATAAGCCCTCTGAGTCAAAAGTTGGTTCTGCATCTGATTCAAAAGATATTCATGTAAAACCAAAGAAGAAACAGGGGCCCAAAATTGTGAATTTTGTGGCTTGATAAATTTTTTTGTATGAACTTTTCACAGGAAGATTGCAACAATCCAGAGGATATTGTCTTGAGATTTCCCCCCTAAATTCTTCTTAATGGGATTTTGGCTGTGTCTTAATTTTTATGCTATCCCTTAATGGATGGCCCAAATTTTATATTATTTGCTAAGTCAGCTGCAAATTTTGACTCCCCAGTGGAGGGAAATAGTTTATATTGGAAACATCTGAATCAGAAATTATTCATAAATTTGACGTTCTGTTTTATTTTCGTCCATATTCCTGTTCACTCAAGAGGGTATTCTATGACAGAAGAAAGAGGAGCTAGTTTTTTTTTTTTTTTTCTTGGGCGTTGGCTGAATGTAAAAGGAAGCAGCTCAATGTATTGCACAGTGAATTTCAGGGTTGAAGCAGAATTCGTGGTGGGCAAGGAATAAATCATTTGTGTTTTTTTTTTAAATATAATTAGCAATAGAATCGATTGTCTGCATCGCCTGAAGTGGAGATTAGTCTGCAATTAATGTACATGATCATGTTTAGCATTGCAAGAAATGAATTGATTATTGTTATTTGCGTTCTATTTTTTTCTCTCGATGATGATGATGGTTGTAGTGGGCCAGTTTTTGGTAAAAACGATTTATATGCAAATCTTTTCCATCTTACAAAGTCAAAAGTAGTATTATAATAGCCCGGACGGTAAGCTTGACTGTTTGACTCGTTTAGTTAATGCTATGAGATAGGCTGTTTGAGTTTTTACTCAACTGGTACACAGTTCTTGGAGTCGGGATTGTATATTCAAGATTTATCCAACATGACTGGGTCACTTGCCTTGAAAGAGTTCCGTGTCTTATAATTTGTGAGAATTTTCGACTGATAAATGTTAGGGGTTAATAAGTTTTTCATATTTGACTCATCTTATCTTACAAATTAATCATTACATGTTCATATTTGGCCTACTTATAAAAATCACAGATTTTATTTTTTATTTTTTTATTTTTTTATTTTAGCTTAAGTGGTTTTTAAATCGTAATGCCAAACTCCTTATGTTTTACGATATTTTTTAAGAAGACAAATTATTCTTACAAAATCGCAATCTTAAACGCACCCATGTATTTATTACTGTACCAACATAGGCCAAGCCAGCTTGCCCAGTCTGTTGGATTTCGGCTTAGAATTTTGTTTGCTGTGTGTATTGCCATATTGGGCAATAGATTTGTGCCAGCCTAGAACATGTACATCATGGTTTGGTAATGACTCCAAAAAAAGAAAAACCATGGAAAGTGAATAAAAAAAAATGGTGTATTTTGACGATGTTAGAACAAAGGAAGTCGTGGAATATTATATGGCTGGCCATGCAATCATAACGTGCCGATACGAAGTGGTAGTTGTGGACATGATCGGCCATTGAAGCATTGAAAATTCTCAGCCGTTGTTTTCTCCCTCAAATTTCTCTTCCTCCCCGCTTTTTTCTCATCTCTTACTGTCTCGATCCCCTAAAATAAGGATCTCTCTCTCCCCTCCCACTGCTGTTCTCTCCCATTTCTCTGTTTCCTTCTCCCCTTTCTTCTTCTTTTTCTTCTTCATTTTTGATCAAATTTTCTGTCTCTTATTGGGGTGGTCAACATGGTACGTCTCTCTCTCTCTCTCTCTCTCTGATCTTCATTTTGTATGATTTTCTTATAATGGGTGAGATGACTTTAGAAATAAAATTCAAGTATTGAAGAAAAAAAGGCAGGCATGCCATAACAATTTGGTTGATAGTTAGTTGTATATGAATCATCCCGTATCTCTGCATTGACATCTTGAAATTTTGGATCAGGTTCATAGATTTTTCCAGTACATCATTTCTTTACAATTTGTCTTTTTATTATGATTATATCACATACAATTTAATGGTTTCAACTATTTGAATAGTGATTTGTCCCTTTCTATATTATTTTTGTTTCTTGTATATATTATTTTTGGGAAAAATATAAAAAAGCCCCCCTAAACTACCAGCCGTTTTCGATTTAGCCCCCTAATGTTCTAAAAGTGATAAAGTAGCCTCCTAAACTACCAAACTATTGCATTTTGGCCACTCCGTTAGTCAAAACCGTCAGTTTGGACGGAAACTGCAAAACGAACGTCGTTTGTTACAGGTAAGTTACTACAATGCCCTTTTGGAAAAAATATAAAAAAGCCCCCCAAACTACCAGCCGTTTTCATTTTAGCCCCCTAATATTCAGAAAGTGATAAAGTAGCCCCCAAACTACCAAACAATTGCAATTTGGCCACTCCGTTATTCATTACTGTCAAATATGATGAAAAATTTAAAATTACATCGTTTTGGCAATGGTAAGTTACCAAAATGCCATTTTTGGAAAAAAAAAATCATATTAAAACAAGCAAGCAAAACGGCGCCATTTTGCTTGAAATTAGGGTTTCCTTACACTTACCAAAATGATGCCACTTTGGTAAGTGTTAGGAATTAAAAGAAAAAACCCTAGACCCCATGCAGGTGACCCACGAAAAAACCCCCAACCCCAGTTTATCTTTCTCCCCAAAACCGCCGGCCACCACGTCGTCTATCTCCGACAGCCTGTAAATCTTACCCATAACTCAATCTTTTTATTGTATTTCATGGTATAGCTGTCGGATCGGTGTTGTTTATCTACGAACGTGGTTTTTTTGTTTGATTTCTACAATGGGTAAGAATTTTTCGATGGCGCTTCGTAGCTAGTGGATGGTGTGGCCGGTGGTGATGGATGGTGGTGGCAGCGGCAGTCGGTTTTGAGAGAAAGAGAGAGAGGGGTGTTGCGTTTTTTTCACTTGAGGGAGAAGGTTGCCGGAGATAGAACGACGTGGTGGCCGGCGGTTTGGGGGAGAAAGATAAACTGGGGTTGGGGGTTTTTTCTGCATGGGGTTTAAGGTTTTTTCTTTTATTCCTAACACTTATCAAAACGGCGCCGTTTTGGTAAGTGTAAGGAAACCCTAATTTCAAGAAAAACGGTGCCGTTTAGCGTGCTTGTTTTAATATGATTTTTTTTCCTAAAAGGGCATTTTAGTAACTTACCCTTGTTAAAACGACGTAGTTTTGAATTTTCCATCATATTTGACAGTAATGACTAACGGAGTAGCCAAATTGCAACTGTTTGGTAGTTAGGGGGCTACTTTATCACTTTCTAAACATTAGGGGGCTAAAATGAAAACGGCTGGTAGTTTGGGGGGCTTTTTTATATTTTTCTCAAAAGGGCATTGTAGTAACTTACCCGTAACAAACGACGTCGTTTTGCAGTTTCCGTCCAAACTGACGGTTTTGACTAACGGAGTGACCAAAATGCAATAATTTGGTAGTTTGAGGGGCTACTTTATCACTTTTGGAACATCAGGGGCTAAATCGAAAACGGCTGGTAGTTTGTGGGGCTTTTTTATATTTTTCCCATTATTTTTTCATGATGAACTCTAATTCTCCAAAAAGAACACTGATAGCTACTTTCCGTTAATTATTTTGGAATAAAATCATTCAAGTGCAATGATGCTTAAATTTTTGACAAAATATTCATATCTTATTCTTAATGCCACAATCAAAATGAGAAGGCTATTTTGAAGTGCCTTTAATTTAATTGCTCATATGGCAAATCAAGCTAATTGCCACATACTATTTATGTATATACATATAGTTTTACTCTGAAACAAACGTTTGATTGTTATGCATAATGATTTTATGTGCAAAATAAAAGTGTACGTTTGGGTTAATTAGGCGAATGCGGCGTCTGGAATGGCTGTGAGTGATGAATGCAAACTGAAGTTCTTGGAACTAAAAACAAAGAGGAACTACCGGTTCATTATCTTCAAGATTGAGAATCAGGAAGTGGTGGTGGAGAAAGTCGGAAGCCCAGATGAAACCTATGACGACTTCACTGCATCTATTCCTGCTGATGAGTGTCGCTATTGTGTCTTTGATTTTGATTTCATCACTGAAGAGAACTGCCAGAAAAGCAAGATTTTTTTCATTGCATGGTAATTTACTTTTTCCTCAATATATATATATAGAGAGAGAGAATAAAAGCACCCACATATATATATGACTTTCATGAAAGCCCTTCTCCTATTCTTTTGAGCAAAAATCATGGCAAATTTTGCTTCCCAAAGTAATGGAAAGTGACAAAAATGGGTTTAGAGAATGCATGCCAAATATTATATACGTTTGGCTTCCAAGCTGAAGGATGCAGGAGATTATATATATATATGAGATGCAATGGCATCTGTGAAAGTTAAATCCCTTGTTTTTTCAGGTCGCCAGATACATCAAGAGTGAGAAGTAAGATGGTGTATGCCAGCTCCAAGGATAGATTCAAGAGGGAACTGGACGGCATTCAAGTGGAGTTACAAGCAACAGATCCTAGTGAAATGAGCCTTGACATTGTAAAAGGGCGAGCACTTTAAATATTTCTCACTTTTCCCTTTTGATCTTTCAACCCTTCTTACAAATTACATTTCATGAGCACTATCAAGTATCATCAATTTTTTGTTCTTTTCCGTTGTATGGGTTTTATACTAAACCTGTAGTCTATATCATCCTATGAATTCATCTGTTATGATTAATGCTTTTTAGGTTGTTTGTCTTGAATCATCATGTTTCTCATATGGGGATTGACTAGACAAGTGGGGAAGTGGGTGTTCTATTGATTAGGTAAGCAGCAGTTAGGATGGCATCTCCCCAAAAAATGTGTGAGCAAGTTGGCTTGAAAAAAGGCAAGCTCAAGACATATTGAGAAGCTGTCTATTCTTGCGCTCAACCACTCCATTTTGTTGTTGAGCGGAAACGCAACTAGTTTGATGGATGATCCCCTTTTTAGAACCATGTCACTGCAAATGATCTTGATTTTGGCTGAAAATTGGTTATTGACAAGTTGGGTGAACCCATGTACCACTTACTCCATAAATTTGAACTCAGTGCAACTTGGATCATATTTTGAAATTTTAGTGTCAATTTGCTCCCTCCGTCCAAATCTGTCGTTAAGTTTGGAGGTACTAAGAATATATAAAATTTCTAAATTATCCTTTTATATAGAAAAAAAGAGTATCAAATGTTAAACAAAAAATAAAAAATTGATCAACCGCATTCTTAAATACGACTTATATGTTGATTTTCAAAATCTTTGATTTTCAGTGATATAGGGGTGATAATTTATAGGAGAAAAGTGTAATTTACACAAAAGAAAAAGGAAAAAAATAAAAAAAGTAGAAGAAGAACAAATTTGCTTCAAATGCAACTCCAGTTTCTTTAGAAAATCGTCCGCGAGCAACACAAGTTACAGTCAAGTGAAATCAAAAGCAATCGTTGATTTTTGGTAAGGGTTTAAAGTTTGTGTATCTAACGATGTATATGATCTCATATTATTTAAATTTTTTAAAAAACATGTTAACATTGACATCATATACCTCGTTAGATGCACAAACTTTAAATCATGACCATTAAATAAATCTTCTACATTTTATTAGGAATAGAGAGGATTCTATCTTGTGTTCGAGCAAGTCTAAAATGATACTCTATTTAAAGCTTACAATTGCTACCTTCAAATCCCGCAATACATTTTAACCAGACAGACACATGCACCACAGTGATCAACATCAATAGAAAAAGAAATTTCTCAACTCTTAACTACTCAAATAATGATTTATTTATTCTGTGTTGATAGCATATAAAATGGGACATATATGAAAAAACTAATTGAGCAGTAACTGAATACGAAATATACATTTACATGTAGACTTCAAATTTGAAAAGAAACCTTCTAAGCCTGCTTATTTTGATTTTCCCAAAACTTTTTCTCCCATAATTCCACTTGTTTTATTGTATTTTCCTTTGTCTTAAGAAAGGCATGAAGAGATGGAGGATCAAATGGTGGAGGCATAGTGCATGGGCTCGTGTACTTGGGACCTTTTACCATGGATTCCTTAAAAAATTTCTTCTGCAATCCTTCTGCTGGGCAAGCCATCGTCTCTGAACAGAGTTCAACAGCATGTCTGGGTCTAATGGGCTTAAATGTTAAGAGCTTAGCATACTGATTTAAAAGATGAAACATGTAATCATACACATAATCCATCTTCAACTCCTCTTGAATGAATTCGCTTGCTGCTTTCCCAATTTCTTGTGCCTGAATAATCCAAGAAACATAAGTAAATAAGAAAAGTGAAATATATCTGCAGTTAAACTAGTTGTTCTGCTCTTTTTCTTTTGTACTCATATGAGTTACAAATTGCAAAAGAACAAAAAATGATGAGATAATTTGACATTTGAAAGCCACTAACTAAGCTTCTAAGCAATAACTTCTATCAAGCCTGAGAAAGTTCAAAACTTATTATCTGAAATCATTCCCTTATAGCAATGTTTGGCACTGATAATACTTACATAGTCATCTACAACATCTGTTGAACAAGCCTAAGTATAATATTACCTTTTTCTTGTGGCCATTGCCCCAATCTACAGCAAACTTAATAGATCTGCACTTGTCGTCATCCCTAATAGGCCAGTAGTGGTGCACTGGCTTCAAACTTCTCGTGAAGAAATCATAGTAGTGGGGCTTTACCAGAAAGGAAACAGAATCACAAGCAAGAATGTATTTTTCACTGACAGACCAGGCAGAGCCTTCAATATAGATCTTATACCTGCATACATTGTGAAAACCAAAATTAATAATTGATAATGCAAATAGAGAGAGAGTACAAAGTGAACATACATGGAGTAGAGCAAACAAATTATCTGATAAAAAATCAGAACTGAAAAAACACGTGCCATGCACAAAACGTGAAAATTTAAATCTTTCACCTATGATTGCATTGGCTAGCCAAGTCTGACTGCTTGTACCCTTCCTGTGATTCCCGCATCCAATCCTGCAAATGGATTTATAATTATCATAAAAGTTGCTACATTTTTGTGATAGATGACACAACATATTTGCAAAATTCCATGTGCTCAGAAGGAAAAGATTACCCTATCAATCCCCATTACCATAAAAACCCTTATGTTACATGTTACTCAAGAACACACAGGCAGCAATAATTAATAAAACCTGTAGATAATTAGAACAAAATGCCCTTGATCTTTTTTAAAAGGGTATATTCCTATGATAGGTTCCCACCTACACCCTAAAGAATGCTCCACTTGGAGCTTCCCTTATTACAGCATTCTGATTTCCTCGTTGCCGTATACCCTCAGCTGTGATGAATATTCAATTACTGTATTTCCATCTTTAGCATTTGATAACTGTATTTCCATGTTTAGTGCACGATTTATGGGATTTGTCTTTAGTCTCATTGTTTAATAAGCAAAAACACGACTGTACAAAACACATCAATACAGAGAACATTCTTTCATCTCCAGATCTCCTTCGTTGTTCTGCTCCATGGCCTTTCATGGCCTGATATACAACTTGCTGAATTTATTTTAGCAATATTTGCCTTCATTGTAGTTTTTCCTTCTGTCAACTCTTTGTGACAGATTCATCTATATCGTCACTGTGTCCAACAGGTGACACAACTTCACCGAATGGAGAAACCGCAACATTACCGAAACGAGTAATATCTCGTCCCCATATTTCCTTCATCCCGCTGATCATCCTGAAACGGTTTTGGTTTCCACCCCGCTCAACAGTGAAAATTACACCACCTTGAAAAAGGCTATGAAGATGTGTTAAACGCCAAGAATAATCTTGGTTTTGTAGATGGGACACTCACCAAACCAAAATCAAACATAGCAGAGATTCTACTGTAGGAAATGTGCAACAACATGGTGCTATCTTGGATCCTCAACTCGATTGAAAAATCACTGATCAACAGCATTGTATAACGTAACAGTCCTCAAGAGGTATGGACTGATTTAGAAGAACATTTTTCTCAAAGCAATAATCCTAGAATTTTTAAACTGAAAAGAGATAAATGTAACTTGAGTCAGTATCAAATGTCTGTTGCTGTCTAATACAATACAATCAAATCCTATAGGGATGAGTTGAACACACTCATTTTCATCCCAGATTTGTTCACGCGGTTCACTTAAGGAACTCACACAAATGCAAGAAACTGAGCTTATATTCAATTCCTTCAATGATTCATATACATCTATCCATAGTCAAATTATTGCCATGGATCCTCTCCTAATGTCGGAAAGATGTATTCCATCATACATCAAGAAGAAAAACAAAGGCTGCTTCATTTACCATTGCCAAACACATCTGATAAAGTAGCCATGGCAGCAAACCTCAAGACTCCAAAGACTCCCAGTTATCATTTTGATGAGTCAAAGGGATGAGGCCAAGGCCGACCAAAGTGTGACCATTGTTGTGCTCTTGGTCGTTGGAAAGCAAAGTGCTACATACTAGTGGGTTATCCACCCAATTGGGATCATTCATGTACGAATCAGAAAACTGCTATTAACAAGGGTTCCTCGTCTCATCATGCAGCCAAGTCATGGTTCATTGCAACAACAAGAGAGTGCTATTACAGGGCTTTCTGCTGACCAATATCGTCAGTTAATGGAACTTCTATCACCCAACATCAACCCATGGGTGCCAATCTTGCTGATAATTCTCACCTCAACCTTGTAATTCAGTTCCTTCTTCTGATTTGTCTGATTGGATCATAGATACTGGAGCCTCTGACCACATGACATCTATGTTGCCACACTTCACTACCTCTCATGAAATTTCTAATGCTAGTCCCATTATGCTTCCCATGGGTGATATTGTTCCTATTTTATGCATTGGACGAGTCAGATTATCCCCAACTCTATCCTTGAATATTGTTCTCTATGTTCCAGATTTTGAATTTAATCTACTTTCTATTAGCAAATCAACTAAAGCATGAATTTGTGTTGCCATTCTTTTTCCCACCTTTTATGTTTTTTAGGACCTGTCCTTGAGGAAGCTTATTTGAATGGTGAAGTTTGTGATGGACTCTACTATTACAAGCCCTTGCCACAACCATTGTCTAGTGCCATGCACTTTCGAAATGCACCTGACCCTGCCTTGTAGCATCAGCATCCTGGGCACTTGTCAGCCTCTCATTTGATTAAAAAAAATTTTTATTTCTAGTTCAACTTCTTATTGTGATGTTTGTGAACAGGCTAAGCAGCCTCGTCGTCCTTTTCCCTTGCATTGCAATAAAAGTACTGTCATTTTTAATTCAATTCATTGTGATATTTGGGGAGGCTACCCAACTCCTTCACACATGGGTGCTCATTATTTTTTACTATTGTTGATGATTATCCTCGGAACATGGGGGCATATTTGATGTTCAAATTTGAAACTTACACTTGCCCTAAACATATCCGCCTTCTAATCAAAAATAAATTTTCATGTTCAGTTTGTCATATACGTACTGATCAACAGGCAAGCATTTTTGTCAAATAGAATGCAACTTTTCTTTCATGAGCAGAGCATAATCCATGAGCATACTTGTGTTGAAACCCCTCAACAAAATGGAGTAGCTGAACATAAATACTGACATCTCCTCAATGTAGCGTGATGTCTGCAATTTCAAGCCAATCTTTCCATCGCCTTCTAGGGTGAGTGCATTCTAATTGTTGCATATTTTCTCACCTTCTAAATGCGACTTCCAGATTTCTGGTTTTTCAAACTCTAATTGGACAAGCTGTCCTGTTACTCGGCGCTCCACCACTGGTTGCTTCACTAAACTTGGTGACAATCCTATATCTTGCTAAACTAAGCCTAATATCGTGCCATGGCTGCCACCACTTTTAAACTTCTTTGGCTCAAGTTACTTTCCAAGACCTTAGCATAGGTCACCTGCACCTATCAAGCTCTATTGTGATAACAAGCCACTCTTCATATAGCTGGCAATCCAGTTTTCCTGAATGCACTAAGGATATTCAAATTGATTGTCAGCTTCTACATCAAAAAAACTCCGTGCTAAGGTCATCGCCGCCTCTTATTGTATTTCCATCTTTAGCATTTGTTAAATGTATTTCCATGTTTATTGGGATGAATCATGGGATTTGTCTTTAATCTCATTGTATTATAATAAGCATGTGCCTTCCCACTGAAAACTATAAACTAAGTTCGAGAGCCGAATTGCCGTTCCTCTTTTGATGCTAGGCCAGAATATCATCCATAACAGATAATTGAAAGAAAGAAAGAAATTCATAATATTACCTGAGCATATACACGAGCGTTCCAATCCTGATTTTCTGAGACATTACATTTGAGGAGCTCTTGTCTTGTTACAGCAACCGTCGGATTGCCCTTCCAGTAAGCATAAGGTTCCCTATCCATCCATCTTATCCTCTTGTTTCCTTCTTTTAGGTCTCTCAACAAAGATTCCCATGGCTTTATATTGATCTCAGCCCTACACAAGAGTACATGTCATGTTAGGACTTAGGAAGCAGACGATACAAAATCAATTGAATGGAAAAGTTTTTCCCTATAACAATCAATATAATCCTGAAGATTTTCCTTAAACAAGAGAATTAAGTATTATTCAGTAGGAAATTAAATGATATCATTTCAATGATATGATGAAAATGGTCACCGTAATCTCCTGCACAAGGTGCATTAATTGTTAAGTTTTTTATTTTTTATTTTTTATTTTTGATGAATGAGTAATTCTTTCATGTATATATATCAACATTTAAGTACAAAGCACCCTAGCTATTATTTAGCCAGAAACTCCAGGAGACAAGCAGCCTCCTGAACACTACACAACTATTATTTAGAAATTAAATAATTCATTTTTTTTATATGCATTTATTATCGTATTTCCATTTAATAATTCAATATTTATCATGTTTTTATATTTTAATATCGAATGCATTTAATATTGAAATAATAATTAAAATTTGAAAAAAGAAAATATTCTAATGTTTAAGTCGCGACATTTTTATTTCATAATTATTCTAAAGTTAGCAACTTATAGTCCCAACTAACTTTGGGTCAAGAGGGAGGTTAGCGGAGACTGTCACCACATGAGCATTGTAAGATAGAGAAATGTTATCATACTCTCACTCTCACACTCCTAAATGCACACTTTCAGCGGTAGCACCAAAAGTCATCATAGTGATTTTTATTGCTAAATCAGAGATAGAATGCCAGGAGAGTCTTGAGCATTATTTTTGTTGGGGTAATTATAAAATAAAATTATGGTATTAGTTTTTCTAGAGAAGAAAAAAAGGTCTTACCATCCCCAGAAAGACCAATCAGGGAAAACAATATCCAGTGAGTCATCATCACTACAGTACCGAAACAGCGGTGGTGGGTCCGAGGCGTTGGATCGTCGATAGTCCCTTGTCTTTATGACTGGCCAATCAACGCAATCAAACATCAGCTCCAAGTCAGGCACTTGACCCGGGTACCTCCGTAGTAACTGTAGGATTCCCCACAACGTAAAAACATCTCTTGTCTGAAACGCCCTCTGATATTTCTCCACGTAAGCCCTGCCCTTCACTATCACCAATCTAAAGTTGGCCGTCCGTTTGGCCCTCCCCACCATGTCCCTCGTGATCCCTGTGTAGGCCCAGGGACGAAGATCTTCATAGATCCAACGGAAGTATTCTGGACACGTGTCGGGTGGTGGACGGTCAGGATCTTCTTCTGGATGGAAAGTCGTTGGGTAGTTGGAAGGGCAGGTCCGTGTGAAGTTGTAGGCTGCACAGTTGAATGGGATCTCAATTGGGTGTGAGGGCGTTTTCGGGAATTGCGGATTTCTGTGAGGGTATATGTGGGATGTTCTTGTAGTTAGTATCGACGGTCGGGGCGGTAAATTGCCAGCTAAACCCTGTGACATTGACACGGAGCAGGGAGCACAATGAGGAAAGTCAATAATGGGAAATTCTATTAGTCAAATAGTGAACATAATTTAATTCCTAAAATACAGTGTTAAATTAAATAATTATTTTTTAACGCTTACTTTGAAAATTTTATAAAGAAAGAAAGAAAGAAATATCATGTACGACTATGTGCAGGGGCAGAATTGTAAGACTCTATGCATGAACTAGAACCATCGGGACCAAAAGAGGCCCCACGTGCTCGTGTAAGTCATAGCGAAAAACTCGTGGGCCTCGATGACTTGATGCGAGGGTCACCGACACTCACGCCGCATGATACGTTGTTCCCGCTTTGTTTTATCACGCCTCTATTATAAATAACCGCATTAGTATTTACACTTATTTATACTCCTAAATTGCTTATTAGTCTTTCTGTTTGTTTGCAAATTCAATGAGTACAGTCAAAGGTTAATGAATACAGTCAAACCCACATCAATTTTTAGAATAAATGTGAGATGATAGTATACTATGTAATGTTACTCTTCTCAGAAGAGTAATGCTATATGCATGTACCACACAAATCCACCCTCAATGAAAGAAAAATGAAAATTCAATGATAAATTGATAATGCCATGTCAATAATGCAATAGCAATGGAATAGATTAGTGTCCCATATTGATAACGTTTTAAGAAAAATAATAATTAATATATTTATTGGACTTTTGGGCTAAACGTTTTATTATGATATGTATATTAACTTTCTCCTTATTTCTTTCTTCTTCTTCTTTTTTTTTTTTTTTTTGAGAAAAAAGATAACTCTTCATTCAAATGATGATAATATTTTAGAAATACAACGATGGATCTCCTCAATCCAAACATGATCAATAACTTTTCTAGTAACTTCCTTAGCTAGCCCATGAGTCACAAAGTTAGCTTCTCGTTTAACATGACTAATCGTTTAGCTATATTAACTTACTCTTATTTAATTTTTTTTGTACTTCTCTCTCTAACTAGGGTATGATATATATCATTACTATTTTAAAAAATAAAATAAAATAAATGCCATAGTTTTCTTAAATTATCATCATTGTATTATTTATTCTTATAAATTTTAGTTCAGTGTAATTTGAAGTTTATTTATTTTGAAATTTATGATATTAATTTGTACTTTCCATCTAAATCAATAGTAATTAGCTGAACAAATTAAACATGTTCATTTTAATTTTTAAA
>NC_081545.1:23295563-23307818 GCF_901000735.1 Corylus avellana | reverse complement strand
CAAATACATCTCTGAATTGTTGCACAAGACACACATGGCAGAAGCCAAACCATCCAAGACTCCCTACACCTCATGCTCCAAACTCTCCAAACTTGAAGGTGAACTCTTTATAGATCCTACTATTTATAGACAAGTTGTGGGGACACTCCAGTATTGCACCCTCACACGGCCATAGATAGCATATTCAGTCAACCAACTGTGTTAGCATATGCATGCTCCATCTTTCACCCACTGGATTGCAGAAAAGAGGGTCCTGAGATACCTCAATGGCACTCATGATCATGGCCTGTATTACAGCGAAAACAATCTTCAGTTGATTGCATTCTGTGACTCTGACTGAGCAAGGTGTCCAGATAACCATAGATCCACTATTGGATTTGCAGTGTTCTTAGGTGACTGTCTTATAGCCTAGAGTGCAAAGAAGCAGGCTGTAGTGTCAAGGTCCAGCACAGAAGCAGAGAATAGGTCACTCCCCATCACTACTGCAGAATTGTTCTAGATTAGAATGTTACTCAAGTAAATTAGAGTCTATTTAGCAACTCCTCCAGTCTTGTGGTGTGACAATATCAGTGCATTAGCATTAGCTTCTAATCCAGTATTCCATGCTAGAATTAAACACATAGAAGTTGATTACCATTTTGTTAGAGAGAAGGTACTCAATTGTGATATTTTACTTACGTTCATTTCTACTCATGATATCAAGTGGTTGATTTATTTACCAAAGGACTCCCATCAACTCAATTCCTTGCTTTGAAGTCTAAGTTGTTGGTGGTTGATCCCCCATCAACTTGCGAGGGGGTGTTAAAGTATATCATTCTGTCAAGGAGAGTGCATGTTCCTTGTGCTCGAGCGCAAGCAAGCAAGCCCGCAAAGGCTCGAGCGTAGACTCGTATGCAAACTGTTAAGAATATTACTTGTTATTTACTTCTTTAGGTATTATTAGTCTATTAGATTTACCTTTCCTTAGTCTACTAGGTTTACCTTTCCTTAGACTATTAGGTTACTAGCCTCTATATAAATAGAGGTCTCTGTATTCATTATTATTATCAGAGTCAATACAATATAGTCCATTGTGTGCTTTCGCTCTCTCTCTCTTCTCTCTCTTTCTTCTGCTTCTAATATATTATCCAATATATTTAACATGGTATCAGAGCCACTTTTCTGTGGCCTTCAATAAACGTCTTTTCTGGCGTTTTTTCTTTTAAAGAATTTCAGTCTCGTCGCCCTACATCACGCGCCGCCAAATTTTCTGCTGCTTATAGTCTCAAAATTGTGCCAGCCAATAAATCCGGAGCCGCTCAGTCTATAGTCGCCACACACAGCCTCATCGCCGCCCAAAGGTGCTTTTGATTTGTTCACATGCCACCACGTTTGGTGGATCAGCCAGGTTGTGGTGCCGTTCCATAGATCTTCCGCCGGTAGTCTCAATTCAGTCCAGAACGCAGCCAAAGGTTATAAGTCGCGCCTCCACGCGCCGCCTCAAGTTTCGGTTGCTCCACCACAGCCGTTCCGCCACGGACCTCTACAAAGCTCCGATCACAACAACGGTACCGTCAATCGCCAGATCAAGACCAGACGAGTCCAGATCTGTCGAGATATCTGCCAAAGACACTCTGACGCACCGACACGCGCTGCCATAAGGTGCTGCTCTCAGTCCACGC
The DNA here is from genome assembly GCF_901000735.1 of Corylus avellana. Lineage (NCBI taxonomy): Eukaryota > Viridiplantae > Streptophyta > Magnoliopsida > Fagales > Betulaceae > Corylus > Corylus avellana. The sequence continues at coordinate 23,306,157 of NC_081545.1, read as the reverse complement.
GCCGCTGCAGTGCCTCCATGCGCCGTCAGGTGAGGTGGATCAGCTTGGTTTCGCCCACCGCTCCATAGATCCGTCGACGACGGTCACATCGCCACCGAGAACGCCGCCATACCACGTTGGACGCGCCTCCACGCGCCAGTAGAAGCTTCTGCGCGTGGGATTCACGCGCCACAGCTCCGCCGCAGTGAAGCGCGTGTATCACACGCGCCAGTGAATTTCTTCTATTTTCTGCAGCCACGTGTCATCCTTTCAGAGATCCACGTCAGCCCTATCTTGTCTCTGCCACGTCATCTGCCCCTGCCGTGTCAACTCATATGCCACGTCAGCTAACTGCCACATCAGCACATCGAAAGATCTGCCACGTCATCACCTTGATAGGGTTGACTTTTCCTTGTTGACTGTTGACTGTGTTGACTTTGACCACTGAAAAAGTTGACCAGGTGTTTCCTACTCAATTTTTCGTCCTGATAATTTGTGGTCTATTTTTGCTTTTGGCATCTCTATATGACAGAAAACAAGATTCTTCTCCAAATTTAGGCGTTTGTTTTATGCAGTTCAAGTTAGTTCATGCTTGTTCAATTCGGTTCTATAGCCTGTTCTTTGGCGCAGTTCAATCCGGTTCATTCTTCTTGCGGAAGGCACTCTCAAGTCAAACCAATCTTTCCTCAGGTCCATGGGTTTTCGGGCCAAAGAAGCCCCTTTCAACCGACCTACATAACCTTGTCAAATGCCGCCATCACCAGTCACTGCAGCCTCTCCTAGGCCATTGATCCATTACTAGTGAGAATTTTTTTTTTGTCAGACCTTTTAACGGTCCAAGGGTTTCAGGCATGATTAGCCTCTTCAACCGGCCCTGCTTATCTCAGCTGACCAGGCGAGACGATCTACTAGTTAGATGGGCCAGACTTTAGTTCAGCCGACAAGGCGAGACGGTCCAAGGGTTACAGGCCAAACAAGCCCCTTTTAATCCAACCTACTTTTCTCAGCCGACTAGGCAAGCTTCTTCATTACTAGTATATGGTTTTCAAGTCAAATTACCACCAAGTGAACCAAGCTCCAGCTTAAATGCATTGCTCAAATTTAGGCAGAATCCACCAAGTGAACCAAGCTCTAGCTTAAATGCATTGCTCAAATTCAGGCAGAATCCACCAGTCTCTAACAACTTTTATGGCGTTACTTCGGCAATTGTTTCGGCACAAGCAGCTTTTTCTGCGAATTCATTTTTCTTTCCCTTTTCGTTTATCCAAACTCAAGTTTACACATTGAGTTTGAGGGGGGATGTTAAGAATATTACTTGTTATTTACTTCTTTAGGTATTATTAGTCTATTAGGTTTACCTTTCCTTAGTCTACTAGGTTTACCTTTTCTTAGACTATTAGGTTACTAGCCTCTCTATAAATAGAGGTCTCTGTATTCATTATTATTATCAGAGTCAATACAATGTAGTCCATTGTGTGCTTTCGCTCTCTCTCTCTTCTCTCTCTTTCTTCCGCTTCTAATATATTATCAAATATATTTAACACAAACAATCCCCTTAACTACAGGAAATCAAAAAACCAATATGGAAAGTTTTGGAGCATTCCACGACCACCTATGATAGCATACAGAGAAGATTCTCCCAATCATACAGCCTATAAACAAATCTGTTCTAGAGGGAAAGATGCACAAGTATTGGTTGGCTTGGACAGCAAGAAAGCATGCTAGAAGATTTGCTTAGTGTATAGAATATATATTTTGTAATATTTGATTTTGTCTTGTAGTGTTCTGCACTAGGTTAAGTTGTAGTATATATACTACATTATTGTACGAGTAAAATTATCAACTTTGAACATACCTTTACAAAGTTTTTCACCAGTGCTATTGGTAGAAACCAATAAAAAATTCATCTGGACCCAAGGCTTTTTCAGGAGCCATCTGAAACATAGCACCATGCATGCACTTCCTCAACCGTGAATTCTGCTAACAGCTGGGTGCTCATCTCGGGTGGAACCTTTCCTCCAATAGTTTATATGCAGTCTTGAATTCTCTGTGGGCTGCCGAGGTAAACAGGTGTTGATAATACTCAACAAATGCTTTCTCAATGGAACTCTGAGTCATACACGTGCTGCCCTCCTCATCCAAAATCTGTGTAATCGTGTATCGTAATCGTGTTTCGACTTCTACGATGGTTAGCACATGCGTGGAAGTATTTAGTATTCCGATCACCTCTTTGGACCTTTGCCGCCATTTGATGTCTTCCTGTTCGAGCAGCCCATGCAATTCATCTTTAAGGATTTTTTCCTTTTGCATTGTCAAAAGGTCTGCTGCTGTTTGGAGACGTTCTAGCTCTCCAGTTTTCTCCCTAATAAGCACTTCATTGGGTTGGATTTTCTTCCTAACCCATTGCTTGCCATTTGTTTTACACCTCCTTAGATTCCCATGAACAGCTGACCATGGGCTTTCCCAATTATGTTTTTTCCTTCAAGCCTGCTTAACTACGTCCTTGAAGCCCTCCACCTTTTACCAACTAGCTTCCACCCGAAACTGCCTCCAGGTTCTCCATTTACAATCATCACTGGTCGCATCGGAGAGAAAGACCGGATTATGGTCCGAGCTTCAGTGCATGCAAAATCATGATTTAGTTTGAGTTAGCCTCCGAGATCGTACCATATGGACTGAGAGCAAAAGATTAGCTCTCAACACAAGTCATGTGATGTTTTGCAACAGATGGCTTGGGGAGAATATCTTCGATCAGACAGAAAGCGTACGTAGGAGCATGCAGAGAATTAGCCGCAAAGATAAGGCTGGATTTGGGCACGTACACCATATCAATAAAATCAGTCTTGTTGAGCTTCGCTGCGACAATGTGGGTACAACATTAGTTGTTTTCGGGCTTTAATTGATACCATATATATTAGGGTAGCTAGGGTAATTTTATTGATTTCCTTCGCACGCTTACACTTAATTTGCATGTGCATCTAATAGTTATAGATCAGTAGAGACAAGCATTGTAACGTATAGTGCTGGGTTATGAGATTACATGATCAGAGTACACAAGGAAACTATAATTTTACTATAATTAAGTGTGTCGAGCTAGGTAAAATTCTTTCTCATTAAAGTCTTAATATCTTCGAATTCAATTATATTCTTTATATTTATTTTTTACCTTAATTAGAAAGTATTGACTAATTTGTTTTTATAAAAGGAAATTTATTTATACTCTGTAGATTTGGGGTCTTATTCCATTGATCAATTTACACGATTGTTTAATTCACATAGACATTCAGCCGGCCCTTGGTTGTGGGAAACTAGTTAAAAGAAGAGAAGAGTATGAGAGAGTACAATCTGCAGAGGCTGAAGAAGTATTTCTCCAACGGCTCGGGGCTTTATTATCGCTGCAACCACATGATGTGGTGGCCATCCATGCAGTCACCTGCAAGATCCTCCGGCATCTTCCTCTGTTGCCTCCTCCTCATTGTCGGGGCATTTGTCTCCACGCACTTGCTCGACACAAGTGTAAGTATTTAACTTTGTTTCACGAGTAAATCTAAATTTATTCTTGAGTTTTAGTTCAATAAAAATTTGGACTTTATTTATTTATTTTTATTTTTATTAAATTTTGCAATCCCTATAATGACATTATCATCTGGAGAGTAATTCTATAAACTATAATAAACTATTATTTAACACTTCAATCTCTCTGAAATATTAAGAGAGTTTACGCCATCAATTATCTTCACATTTTGATTTTGAATGCACAATATCATTGTTCATGATATGTTTGTTTTCTATCTTTTACTTATTTCTTGTCAATCTCTATATAATATATCAACAAATCAACAATTGAATGGAACCACGTGTAGGTCTTACAAATTTAATGATAAATTTGCAAAAGAATGAACAAAAAATGAGCCAAATATAAATGTGTACGTAACACTTACATATATATTCAGAACACTATATATGGGATCATTTAAGAAAAATATGGCATTTTTTTTTTTTTAGAAGTGTAATATTTTATATTACACCATCATTCTACTACTATTCTATGCTGAAGTTTTTTTTTTTTTTTTTTTTATTAAGAATGTATTGACAACATTAGGTTAAGATAGGATAATGGTGTCATGTGGTATATAATATTATTCTTTTGAGAAGAGTAATTTTACATGCTAGAAACAGAATTGAAGGAGAACAATAGAAAATAGATCAAAAATAATAAGATAAACCACGTTGATCAGAGTCTCACGCTCAACAATAAGGTTTTGGTAGAGCCTCACCACCAAGAAGAGCACAATCATGCCTCCAAGAAAACATTTTTTTCATTAATCATAATCTGTAAAATAAATTCTAACCCTAATTTGACTGACTTTCGGCTAAGCTCATTATCTAATTATAAAATATCACTAACTTTAGGTTAGATGACTTTGGGCCAAGCCCAAATAAACTAATAAGACCCAAATATAATTAAAATACCAACTTATTATTATTATTTTTTTGAAAAATGTGAAACTTCTATTGATGAAATTTCATGAACATAAAGCTCTTACATTACTGAACATACAACTCTGAAAAAATTATAGCCAAAAGCTATGAAGGTTACAAAGTCATAAAAATGACTTCAAGCTTCCGGTAACCCATGTACAACTACATTTAAGAAACATATATACTTCGTGCAGACTAGATCTAGGACATGTGTAACCCAGATACAAAAATAGAAATAAAAAATAACTAAAAACTAAAAATTCGGCTGTGCGATTTAAGCCCCTACCCCGATTTACTTCATCCTCAACCCCAAGGCCAGGACAATAAATCCATCATCAACCTAAAGGCCAAGTTAACTAAAAAATAAAAAACAAAAAAGAACAAAAACCCCACAAGCAGCAGCGAAGGAGTATAGCATCGTATACATCCCTTCGAAAAACACGTATTGGTCGAAAAAGACGAACAGATCTAAGGTTTAAAATACTAGATCTAGATTTATAGCTAGATTTAGATCTATAAACTAGATATAAATCAACCCGTCAGAAACAGAGATCGAAGAAACCTAAAAAGAAGACACCAAGCATTGTGCTAACTGCTAAGTCCTTATAGAAGTTATTGATTGAGTTTCTTTAGAAAGAAATTTCTTTCCAAAGGACCTAGTTGATATTTCTTTCTTTATAAATTTTTCTTCGCTTGATTTCTATGACCATATTTTGATTTCTTTCTTTTCAAAAGGTTATGGTTATCTTGGAAAGTAAGAGTTAAAAAACCATTATTTAATTTAAATTATATATGCTCACTATTTGACAACAAAAATTGCCCATTATTGACTTTTCTTCATTGAGCTCCGTGTCACAGTCACAGGGTTCAGCTGCCAAGTTAGCACCCCAACCGGTACTAACTACTAGAACATCCCACATATACCCTCACAGAAATCCGCAATTCTCGAAAACGCCCTCACACCCAATTGAGATTCCACTCGACTGTACAGCCTACAACCTCACACGGACCTGCCCTTCAAACTACCCAACCTCCTTCCATCCAGAAGAAGATCCTGACTGTCCATCACCCCCCACTTGTCCAGAGTACTTCCGTTGGATCTACGAAGATCTTCGTCCCTGGGCCCACACAGGGATCACGAGGGACATGGTGGAGAGCCTCAGAGGGAAGTACAATTTTTGATTAGTTATAGTCAACGGCAGGGCTTACGTGGAGGAATATCATAGATCGTTTCAGACTAGAGATGTTTTTACGCTGTGGGGAATCCTACAGTTACTACGGAGGTACCCGGGTCAAGTGCCTGACTTGGAGCTGATGTTTAATTGCTTGGATATTCCATCCATCAAGACAACTGACTGTCAACGACCCAATGCCTCGGACCCACCACCGGTGTTTCGGTACTGTGGGGATGATGACACACTGAATATTATTTTTCCTGATTGGTCCTTCTGGGGATGGTAAGGCCTTCTTTCTCCATTTTTTCTATTATTATTATTTTTTGATTTTTTTTATATATTGAGAAATGCTAATTCCATAATTTTATCACCTAATTATCTCATTAAAGAAATGCTACACGCTTTCGAAACTTTCTTGAGCACTTGAGAGTGAATTATTATTGGATCCAAAATTTAACAGTAATTTATTCAAAATTTAATTATGATTTTCAGTGTCATCTTAATATTTGAGAGTGTAGCATTTCTCTATTTTACAATGTTGATGGAGGATCGAGATTACCTAGAATTCTCTTTAAATTTGATATTTTTAAATTCATAAATTTTAACAGTCCATCTCATCTAAAAGTCTAAAATAAACCATATTTCTGCATTTAATAAGGAAGCTACTAAATCTATCTTTCCTTGAAAGTAGGATCATTTCCGGTCCGTTTTGGACTGGAGATTATCTAGTTAATGACCAAGATCTCTCTAGAGAGATTTTAGGGCCATAAATGAAATATATGTCTCATTAATATAAATAATAATAAAATATTATTTATATTTTAAAATAATAAAAAATTTAAAAAATAATTTTAAAAAAGCAAGGGGTGGCTGGCCACCCCAGTTGGGCCTGGGGGTGGCTTCGGCCACCCCATGGCCCTTGAGGGTGGCTAAACCACACCCAAGGGCCAAATAAAAAACAAAAAATTATTTGGCTCATGAAGGTGGCCGATTGACTCCCAAGGGCCTTGGGGATGGTCGATCTACCCCCAAGGGCCATGGGGGTGGCTTCAAGGGCAATTTTTTTTTTTTTTTTTTTTGGCCCTTGAGGTGGCTAGCTTAATTTTTTATTATTTTATTTTTTAATTATTTTTAAAATATAAATAAGATTTTATTATTCTTTATATTAATGGGACAGATGTTCGTAACATGATTTATTTTAAACCTTAGATGAGATAGATGACTGAAATTTATGAATTTGAAAATTTCAAATTTAAAAGAAATTGTAGGGGATCTCGATCTATTGAAGGGACCTTTCGACTAAGGGTTGGTTGAGATTGTAATGTTACAATGGCCATTGTAGGGGACCCGGATTCTCTCCATTTCAAATGAAATAGAGAGGAGCCGGTCCATTATTTTACAAAAGTAGAATGATCATTTCACTTTTTTGGGACAAAAAAATTGAATTATTTAATTTCAAAATAATAGTTTAGACTTGAGGAAATATACTTGGGAGAATACCTAGGAATTTTAAAAGTATATTAATCCAACCTAGCCGATCCTAGATATTTTTATGGAGTAGATTTCTTTAAATTTCAACTACTATTTTCAAATTAAATTATGCATATTTTATTATTTCATTAGTTATCGTATTTATCACATCTTTATTTACTATAATAAGTGGTGATAGATAATGAAAATAATGAAAATAGTGGTTGAGATTTAGAAAAATCTATTTAGTAGAATACCCTACAATTTTTAATTAAGGATCTTAAATACTAATTGTTTTTTTTTTTTTTTTTTTTTTGACTTGTATCTAAAACAGAGGAGATAATGATTCAAACTAGTGACCTCCGCTTTATTAAACATGGTGTACAGCTGATTAAACTACTCCTTAAAGACAATCTTAAATACTACTTAGTAGGCTGGTACACGACTGTATCATTTCCCAACTCCCAAGTCTTATATAACATGCATGGCATGTACTCTCGTTTAGGCCTGAGACGAATATAAAGCCATGGGAATCTTTGATGACGGACCTAAAAGAAGGAAACAAGAGGATGAGATGGATGGACAGGGAACCTTATGCTTACTGGAAGGGCAATCCGACGGTTGCTGTAACAAGGGAAGACCTCCTCAAATGTAACGTCTCAGAAAATATGGATTGGAATGCTCGTTTATATGTTCAGGTAATATTATGAATTTCTTTCTTTCTTCCTTTCAATGATCTGCATGTTATGATAAGTACTGTCGTGTCTTTGCTTATCATAATACAATGAGATTAAAGACAAATTGATCCCATGATTCATCCCACTAAACATGCATTAAACATGGAGTTTTGCAAATATGTTGTGTCGTTTATCACAAAAAATGTTATAAATCCATTTGCAGGATTGGAAGCGGGAAAAAGTGGAAGGGTACAAGCAGTCAGACTTGGGTAGCCAATGCGATCATAGGTATAAGATATATATTGAAGGCACTGCCTGGTCTGTGAGTGAAAAATACATTCTTGCTTGTGATTCTGTTTCCTTAATGGTAAAGCCCCAGTACTATGATTTCTTCACGAGAAGTTTGAAGCCACTGCACCACTACTGGCCTGTAAGGGATGATGACAAGTGCAAATCCATTAAGTTTGCTGTAGATTGGGGCAATGCCCACAAGAAAGAGGCACAAGAAATTGGGAAAGCGGCAAGCGAATTCATTCAAGAGGAGTTGAAGATGGAATATATCTATTAATCTATGATTACATGTTTCATCTTCTAAATCAGTATGCTAAGCTCTTAACATTTAAGCCCGTTATACCTGCAAATGCTGTTGAGCTCTGTTCGGAGTCAATGGCTTGCCTATCACAAAGATTGTTGGAGAAGAAATTTCTTGTGGAATCCATGGTAAAAGGTCCCGTGTACACCAGCCCATGCACTATGCCTCCGCCATATGATCCTCCATCTCTTCATACAATTCTGCAGACAAAGGAAGATTCAATAAAACAAGTGGAATTATGGGAGAAGAAGTTTTGGGAAAACCAAAATGAGCAGGCTAATTAGAACTTGTTGAATTCTACAATGTTTCGTATTCGGTTACTGCTCAAATTAGTTTTTTTGGTCATTGTCAACACGGAAGGAATAAATAAATCATTATTTGAGTAGTTAAGAGTTGAGAAACTAGATAATTTGATGGGGGTATTTTTGTTTTTTTATTTTTTGAAGGGACAAAAATACCACTCTAATATAACTAACTAAATATCATCCAGCTTAAATGAATTGGAGAGATGTGTCTATCTGATTATAATTTCATTTATAGACTTGCTCAAAAAGCCTTTATGAGACGAAATAGAATCCTCTCTATTTCTAATAAAATGTAAAATACCCTATTAATGGTGATAGTTTAAAGTCTGTCTTCGGCAAGTCTCCTACAGAAATTAGCCTTTGTTTTCTTTTTCTTTTTTGGGAATCACCACTTTTATTATTTCGTACGTCACCATGGGCTTTTTTTTTTTTTTGTTTTCCTAATCGGTCACCTTAATTAGGCAATTGACCCAAGAAGGATTATGCTTCCTTACCTGTTATATAATGAAAGTGGAAACTACTTTAGTTTTTCTATAGCTTTTTTATTTATATTTTAACATAAAAATTTTATATATTTTTTTTAGATTGTGTTAAAATTTTTTTGTAAAAATAAAAAAATAAAAGATAGACAAAGAATTTATATTTTATAAATAAATAATATTTTAATAGTATATGCAAAGATAAGAACAATAAGATAGAAAAATAAAACATAATTTTATTTCTTTAAAAAAAAAAAAAATAAATTATTGACAATGGCCCAATTAGGGGTGTCAACCCGGTCCGGTTTCCCGGTTTTTGGCCTAAAACCGGAACCGGAACCGGGGTACCCCGGTTCTCAATTTTGAGAAACCGGAACCGGGACCCCGGTTAACCGGGGTCCCGGTTACCGGCCGGTTCCGGTATTACCCGGTCCGGTAACCGGTTTTTTTAAAAAATTGATTTTTGGGCTTATTTTAGGTATTGGGCCTAAAATAAGCCAATTTTTTTTTCATAAGTTGGCCCATTTTTTAAAAAATCTATTAGTTTCTTTGTCTAAATTAAAGGGGCTTTGTTGTGATTATTCCAAATAATTAAAAAATAAACCTTAAAAAGTCCAAAAATCCTAAAAAAATCATTATTTTTGCCTATTTGGGCCTTAGAAATAAAAATTTAATTTTTTAAAATACCCTAAACCTAAACCTAAGTGTAAAAAATATTAATATATATAATATATATTAATATATAAATATAATAATATATAAATATTATTAAATAAAATGGAAACCCGGTTCCGGTATTCCCGGTAAAAACCGGGTACCAAAAACCGGTACCGGAACCGGAGTTCCCGGTTTTTAGATTTTTCAAACCGGAACCGGAACCGGGACCCCGGTTTCCCGGTTTCCGGTTTTCCGGTTTCCCGGTTTTCCGGTTCCGGTTCCGGTTCCCCGGTAATTTTTGACACCCCTAGGCCCAATGCTCTTAGAGGTGATAATTGCCCCCTCCTTAAGGGTAGGTCTCCGTCTGCCCCCTGCCCCCTGCTAAAAGTTAAAAAAAAATGAAAAAAAGAGTCTCGAAATCAACAGCCACGTAATCCCTTCTAGATTCCCAATGAAAAATGATACTCAGAATTTGGCAAGAAATATTGCATATGAAAGCGCTGATAATTTTCACATTTTTTACTCTTCCCCGCAGTGACACTCCTCTGTATTGCACTCTTATGCAATCACTAGTACTAAACAATCGGGAGATTCCACACCCGTTCCCCTTTCTTGTCACGAGAATCAACCTCAAAAAAGTCTTCTTTTTACTCCTTTATCGCCCTTTCTCTGAGGATGCTCTCGTTTCCCATCTCTCCCCTGTTTTCCTCTCTCACTCTCTGTCATGTTATCTTTACTTTCCCTTCTTCTCAGTGAACCCCGAAATTTTATCTCCTCC
>NC_081545.1:23250291-23295463 GCF_901000735.1 Corylus avellana | reverse complement strand
CCTATCCATCCATCTTATCCTCTTGTTTCCTTCTTTTAGGTCTCTCAACAAAGATTCCCATGGCTTTATATTGATCTCAGCCCTACACAAGAGTACATGTCATGTTAGGACTTAGGAAGCAGACGATACAAAATCAATTGAATGGAAAAGTTTTTCCCTATAACAATCAATATAATCCTGAAGATTTTCCTTAAACAAGAGAATTAAGTATTATTCAGTAGGAAATTAAATGATATCATTTCAATGATATGATGAAAATGGTCACCGTTATAATCTCCTGCACAAGGTGCATTAATTGTTAAGTTTTTTATTTTTTATTTTTTATTTTTGATGAATGAGTAATTCTTTCATGTATATATATCAACGTTTAAGTACAAAGCACCCTAGCTATTATTTAGCCAGAAACTCCAGGAGACAAGCAGCCTCCTGAACACTACACAACTATTATTTAGAAATTAAATAATTCATTTTTTTTATATGCATTTATTATCATATTTCCATTTAATAATTCAATATTTATCATGTTTTTATATTTTAATATCGAATGCATTTAATTTTAAAATAATAATTAAAATTTGAAAAAAGAAAATATTCTAATGTTTAAGTCGCGACATTTTTATTTCATAATTATTCTAAAGTTAGCAACTTATAGTCCCAACTAACTTTGGGTCAAGAGGGAGGTTAGCGGAGACTGTCACCACATGAGCATTGTAAGATTGAGAAATATTACTCATACTCTCACTCTCACACTCCCAAATAGGGGTGGGCAAAAACCCGCCCAACCCGCCCCGATCCGCCCCGCCCCGCCGGATTTAAGTTTTTTTTTGGCATACACGGGTTGGGAAACATCATACCCGTGCGGGTCGGGTCGGCTCGCGGGTATATGATTTTTTAAGAGGCGGGTACCCGACCTGCCCCGCCCCGCCCCTATATGTTTAAAACCCTAAATTCCTAATATGATATCCTCTATTCCTCTTCCCCCTTCCAGACTTCCTCTAATCCTCCATTCTTGATGGGTTTTAGTCCAAATGTAGTTTTTAAAAAAGTTACAAAAAACCAGTTTTTAAAAAAAAATTACAAAAAACCAGTTTTTTTTAAAAAAATTACAAAAAAACCAGGACTTAAATTGAAATTGATAGCCATTAAAAATACCCGACCCGCCCCGAGCAACCCGCCCCGTTCTACCCGAAACCCGGCGGTTTTAGTGCATATAACCCGGGTAACGGGTAAGGGTTTATCAAACCCGATGGGCACGGGTCGGGTGGTAAAAAACTCCAAACCCGCCCCGAACCGACCCGTGCCCAGCCCTACTCCCAAATGCACCCTTTCAGCAGTAGCACCAAAAGTCATCATCATAGTGATTTTTATTGCTAATCAGAGATAGAATGCCATGAGAGTCGTGAGCATTATTTTTGTTGGGGTAATTATAAAAAAAAATTATGGTATTAGTTTTTCTAGAGAAGAAAAAAAGGTCTTACCATCCCCAGAAAGACCAATCAGGGAAAACAATATCCAGTGAGTCATCATCACTACAGTACCGAAACAGCGGTGGTGGGTCCGAGGCGTTGGATTGTCGATAGTCCCTTGTCTTGATGACTGGCCAATCAACGCAATCAAACATCAGCTCCAAGTCAGGCACTTGACCCGGGTACCTCCGCAGTAACTGTAGGATTCCCCACAACGTAAAAACATCTCTTGTCTGAAACGCCCTCTGATATTTCTCCACGTAAGCCCTGCCCTTCACTATCACCAATCTAAAGTTGGCCGTCCGTTTGGCCCTCCCCACCATGTCCCTCGTGATCCCTGTGTAGGCCCAGGGACGAAGATCTTCATAGATCCAACGGAAGTATTCTGGACACGTGGCGGGTGGTGGACGGTCAGGATCTTCTTCTGGATGGAAAGTTGTTGGGTAGTTGGAAGGGCAGGTCCGTGTGAGGTTGTAGGCTGCACAGTTGAGTGGGATCTCAATTCGGTGTGAGGGCGTTTTCGGGAATTGGGGATTTCTGTGAGGGTATATGTGGGATGTTCTTGTAGTTAGTATCGACGGTCGGGGCGGTAAATTGCCAGCTAAACCCTGTGACATTGACACGGAGCAGGGAGCACAATGAGGAAAAGTCAATAATGGGAAATTCTATTAGTCAAATAGTGAACATAATTTAATTCCTAAAATACAGTGTTAAATTAAATAATTATTTTTTAACGCTTACTTTGAAAATTTTATAAAGAAAGAAAGAAAGAAATATCATGTACGACTATGTGCAGGGGCAGAATTGTAAGACTCTATGCATGAACTAGAACCATCGGGACCAAAAGAGGCCCCACGTGCTCGTGTAAGTCATAGCGAAAAACTCGTGGGCCTCGATGACTTGATGCGAGGGTCACCGACACTCACGCCGCATGATACGTTGTTCCCGCTTTGTTTTATCACGCCTCTATTATAAATAACCGCATTAGTATTTACACTTATTTATACTCCTAAATTGCTTATTAGTCTTTCTGTTTGTTTGCAAATTCAATGAGTACAGTCAAAGGTTAATGAATACAGTCAAACCCACATCAATTTTTAGAATAAATGTGAGATGATAGTATACTATGTAATGTTACTCTTCTCAGAAGAGTAATGCTATATGCATGTACCACACAAATCCACCCTCAATGAAAGAAAAATGAAAATTCAATGATAAATTGATAATGCCATGTCAATAATGCAATAGCAATGGAATAGATTAGTGTCCCATATTGATAACGTTTTAAGAAAAATAATAATTAATATATTTATTGGACTTTTGGGCTAAACGTTTTATTATGATATGTATATTAACTTTCTCCTTATTTCTTTCTTCTTCTTCTTTTTTTTTTTTTTTTTTGAGAAAAAAGATAACTCTTCATTCAAATGATGATAATATTTTAGAAATACAACGATGGATCTCCTCAATCCAAACATGATCAATAACTTTTCTAGTAACTTCCTTAGCTAGCCCATGAGTCACAAAGTTAGCTTCTCGTTTAACATGACTAATCGTTTAGCTATATTAACTTACTCTTATTTAATTTTTTTTGTACTTCTCTCTCTAACTAGGGTATGATATATATCATTACTATTTTAAAAAATAAAATAAAATAAATGCCATAGTTTTCTTAAATTATCATCATTGTATTATTTATTCTTATAAATTTTAGTTCAGTGTAATTTGAAGTTTATTTATTTTGAAATTTATGATATTAATTTGTACTTTCCATCTAAATCAATAGTAATTAGCTGAACAAATTAAACATGTTCATTTTAATTTTTAAATATAAAAATATTTTATCTTCCACGTAAATGGTATTTGAGAATGCATGGGATGATTCAGTAATTTTTCTTTTTAACATTTAAGTTTCCCTGTTAAGATAAAGTACAACGACAGTATCATCTTCCCACCATATCCGGAGCGATGATATCATCGTTCCGGATATGGTGGGAAGATGATACTGTCGTTATAGGGATGATTTAATCTCTGTTCGATGATAGCAAAATTTTAAAAATAAAATTAAGTACAAATTTTTATTGAGTTAAAACTCGATCGAGATTTTTTTTTTTTTTTGGTGAGATTTAAAACTCAAGAATAAATTTATATATACTGAAAAAACAAAGTGGGGGACTAGTAAGATAAATACTTACACTTGTGTCGAGCAGGCGCGTGGAGACAAACGCGCCGACAAGGAGGAGGATGCAACAGAGGAAGATGCCAGAGGATCTTGCAGGTGACTGCATGGATGGCCGCCACATCATGTGTTTGAAGTGATAATAAATCCCCAAGCCGTCGGAGAAACACCTCTGAAACCTCTGCATATTGTACTCTCTCATACTCTTCTCATCTTTTAACTACTTTCTAACAACCACGTCGGTGTCGGTGACCAATTTCAGCTGATTTCCTCAGCTGGGTTGTTGGCCTAATCTAGTTTCCTCATCCGCATTGATCACTTTTCCCCTGAACGGATTTTTCCAATGCAAAACTTGGCCGGAGCAGGTTTTGGAAGACGCAGATAGGAAAAAAAAAAAAAGTGCTCTGATTTGGGTTCAGCTGAAAAATGGACCTCACTCAGAAATTAAGATCAAGGGAAAGGGGAAATTAATGGAAGTAAGAGACTGTGAAAAACAAGGCTACGGAGGAGATAAAATTTCGGGGTTCACTGAGAAGAAGGGAAAGTAAAGATACCATGAGAGAGAGTGAGAGAGGAAAACAGGGAGCGATGGGAAACGAGAGCAGCCTCAGAAAAAGGGCGATGAAGGCGTAAAAAGAGGACTTTTTTGAGGTTGATTCTCGTGACAAGAAAGGGCAACGGGTGTGGAATCTCCCGATTGTTTAATACTAGTGATTGCATAAGAGTGCAATACAGAGGAGTGTCACTGCGGGGAAGAGTCAAAAATGTGAAAATTATCAGCGCTTTCATATGCAATATTTCTTGCCAAATTCTGAGTATCATTTTTCATTGGGAATCTAGAAGGGATTACGTGGCTGTTGATTTCGAGATTCTTTTTTCATTTTTTTTAACTTTTAGCAGGGGGCAGGGGGCAGACGGAGACCTACCCTTAAGGGGGGGAGGAGGGGGCAATTATCACCTCTAAGAGCATTGGGCCATTGTCAATAATTTATTATTATTATTATTTTTTAAAGAAATAAAATTATGTTTTATTTTTCTATCTTATTGTTTTTATATTTGCATATACTATTAAAATATTATTTATTTATAAAATATAAATTCTTTGTCTATCTTTATTTTTTATTTTTACAAAATTTCAACACAGTCCAAAAAAATATATAAAATTTTTATGCTAAAATATAAATAAAAAAACTATAGAAAAACTAAAGTAGTTTCCACTTTCCAGGTAAGGAAGCATAATCCTTCTTGGGTCAATTGCCTAATTAAGGTGACCGATTAGGGTAAAAAACAAAAAAGCCTATGTTGAGGTACGGAATAATAAAAGTGGTGATTTCGAAAAAGAAAAAAAAAAGATAAAAAAAAAAAAGGCTAATTTCTATAGGAGACTTGCGAGGTAGCATTGGCCGGAGACTTTAGATTATGACCATTAAATGAATATTTTACATTTCATTAGAAATAGAATCCTTTCTATTTCGTCTCATGAAGGCTTTTTGAGCAAGTCTATAAATGATATTATAACCAGATAAACATATTTCTCCAATTCATTTAAACTGGATAATATCTAGTTAATTATATTAAAAGGATATTTTTGTTCTCTCAAAACATAAAAAGGCAAAAATACCCCTCTCATGTTATCTAATTTCTCAACTCTTAACTACTCAAATAATGCTTTATTTATTCCGTGATGACAATATATAAATTAAATGGGACAATATAGATGAAAAAACTAATTTGAGCAGTAACCGAATACGAAACATTGTAGAATTCAACAAGTTCTAATTAGCCTGCTCATTTTGGTTTTCCCAAAACTTCTTCTCCCATAATTCCACTTGTTTTATTAAATCTTCCTTTGTCTGCAGAATTGTATGAAGAGATGGAGGATCATATGGCGGAGGCATAGTGCATGGGCTGGTGTACACGGGACCTTTTACCATGGATTCCATAAGAAATTTCTTCTCCAACATTAATCTTTGTGATAGGCAAGCCATTGACTCCGAACAGAGCTCAACAGCATTTGTAGGTATAACTGGCTTAAATGTTAAGAGCTTAGCATACTGATTTAGAAGATGAAACATGTAATCATAGATATATTCCATCTTCAACTCCTCTTGAATGAATTCGCTTGCCGCTTTCCCAATTTCTTGTGCCTCTTTCTTGTGGGCATTGCCCCAATCTACAGCAAACTTAATGGATCTGCACTTGTCATCATCCCTTACAGGCCAGTAGTGGTGCAGTGGCTTCAAACTTCTCGTGAAGAAATCATAGTACTGGGGCTTTACCATTAAGGAAACAGAATCACAAGCAAGAATGTATTTTTCACTCACAGACCAGGCAGTGCCTTCAATATATATCTTATACCTATGATCGCATTGGCTACCCAAGTCTGACTGCTTGTACCCTTCCACTTTTTCCCGCTTCCAATCCTGCAAATGGATTTATAATTATCATAACATTTGCTAAACGACACAACATATTTGCAAAACTCCATGTTTAATGTTTAGTGGGATGAATCATGGGATTAATTTGTCTTTAATCTCATTGTAATATAAGCAAAGACGTACACGACAGTACTTATCATAACATGCAGATCATTGAGAGGAAGAAAGAAAGAAATTCATAATATTACCTGAACATATAAACGAGCATTCCAATCCATATTTTCTGAGACATTACATTTGAGGAGGTCTTCCCTTGTTACAGCAACCGTCGGATTGCCCTTCCAGTAAGCATAAGGTTCCCTATCCGCCCATCTCATCCTCTTGTTTCCTTCTTTTAGGTCTGTCATCAAAGATTCCCATGGCTTTATATTCGTCTCAGGCCTACACAAGAGTACATGCCATGCATGTTAAGACTTGGGAGCTAAGAAGATGATACAGTCGTACAAAAGTCTATTAAATAATATTTAAAATCCTTAATTAAGAATTATAGGGTATTCTACTAAATAGACTTTTCTAAATCTCAACCATTATTTTGATTATTTATCACCACTTATTATAGTAAATAAAGCTGTGATAAATACAATAACTAATAAAATGATAAAATATTAATAATTTAATTTGAAAATAGTAGTTGAAATTTAAATAAATCTACTCCATAAAAATATCTAGGATCGACTAGGTTGGATTAATATACTTTTAAAATTCCTAGGTATTCTTCCAAGTATATTTCCTCTATCCCCAAAGGATATAGTAGCTCAATCGGTTAAAAACCACGCCTCACGAAGTAGGGGTCGCTAGTTCTAATCCACATCCTCCTCTTGTGTGGACATATATATATATATATATATTTCCTCAAAGTCTAAACTATTATTTTGAAATTAAATAATTCAATTTTTTTTTGTATGCATTTATGATCATATTTGCTTTTAACAATCCAATATTTATCATGATCTTATTTTTTAAATATTGATATGGTAGATCGGAAGCAATAAATTTTATAATAATAATTAAAATTCGAAAGAAAAAAAAAATCTAAAACTTACTTCTTTTTTTTTTTTTTTTTTTTTTTGACATGTCCGCACAAGAGGGGGGAGGGGGATTCGAACTAGTGACCTCCACTTCATAAAGTGTGATCCTAGCCGATTGAGCTACCTCTTGGGAACTAAAACCTACTTAAAAAATCAATAATGATCAAAAAAATGTTGAGATGACACTGAAAATCACAATTAAATTTTGAATTTAATAATAATTCACTCTCAAGTGTTCAAGAAAGTGTCGAAAGTTGTGTGTAGCATTTCTTTAATGAGATAATTAAGAGATAAAATTATGGAATTAGCATTTTTCAATAAAAATAAAATAATAAAAAATAATAATAATTAAAAATAAATTAAAAAAAAAAAAAAAAAAAAAAAAAAAAAAAAGTCTTACCATCCCCAGAAGGACCAATCAGGAAAAATAATATTCAGTGTGTCATCATCACCACAGTACCGAAACAGCGGTGGTGGGTCCGAGGCATTGGGTCGTTGATAGTCACTTGTCTTGATGGCTGGAATATCCAAGCAATCAAACATCAGCTCCAAGTCAGGCACTTGACTCGGGTACCTCCGTAGTAGCTGTAGGATTCCCCACAGCGTAAAAACGTCTCTAGTCTGAAACGATCTATGATATTTCTCCACGTAAGCCCTGCCGTTGACTATGACTAATCTAAAATTGTACTTCCCTCTGAGGCCCTCCACCATGTCCCTCGTGATCCCTGTGTGGGCCCAGGGACGAAGATCTTCGTAGATCCAACGGAAGTACTCTGGACAAGTGGGGGGTGATGGACGGTCAGGATCTTCTTCTGGATGGAAGGAGGTTGGGTAGTTTGAAGGGCAGGTCCGTGTGAGGTTGTAGGCTGTACAGTCGAGTGGAATCTCAATTGGGTGTGAGGGCGTTTTCGAGAATTGTGGATTTCTGTGAGGGTATATGTGGGATGTTTTAGTAGTTAGTATCGGTTGGGGTGCTAACTTGCCAGCTGAACCCTGTGACTGTGACACGGAGCTCAATGAAGAAAGTCAATAATGGGCAATTTTTGTAGTCAAATAGTGAGCATATATAATTTAAATTAAATAATGGTTTTTTAACTCTTACTTTCCAAGATAACCATAACCTTCTGAAAAGAAAGAAATCAAATATGGTCATAGAAATCAAACGAAGAAAAATTTCTAAAGAAAGAAATATCAACTAGGTCCTTTGGAAAGAAATTTCTTTATTAAGAAACTCAATCAATAACTTCTATAAGGACATGACAAAATGCTTGTTGTCTTTTATGTAGGCTTTTTTGGTCTCCGTTTTTAATGGGTTGATTTAAATCTAGTTTGTAGATCTAAATGTAGCTATAGATTCAGATCTAGTCTCTTAGACCATAAATATGTTTGTCTTCTTCGCCCAATGCTGTCTTCCGAAGGGATGTATACGATGCCATACTCCTCCGTTGATGCTTGTGGGGTTTTTGTTCTTTTTTTGTTTTTTATTTTTTTTGTTTGTCATGGCCTTCAAGTTAATGATGGATTTATTGTCCTAGCCTTGAGGTTGAGGATGGAATAGATCGGTGTGAGGGCTTAACTCTCACAGCTGAATTTTTAGTTTCTAGTTATTTTTTATTTCTGTTTTTGTATCTAGGTTACATATGTCCTAGATCTAGGTTGCACGAAGCAGATATGTTCCTTAAATGTAATTACACATGGGTTACTGGAAGCTTGGATTCATTTTTATGACTTTATAACCTTCATAGCTTTTGGCTATGATTTTTTCAGAGCTGTATGCTCAGTAATATAAGAGTTTTATGCTCATGAAATTTCATAAATGGAAGTTCCATATTTTTCAAATAATAATAATAATAATAAGTTGGTATTTTAATTTTATTTGGATCTTATTAGTTTATTTGGGCTTGGCCCAAAGTCATTTAATCTAGAGTTAGTGATATTTTATAATTAGATAATGGGCTAGCCAAAAGTCAGTCAAATTAGGGTTAGAGTTTATTTTACAGATTATGATTAATGAAAAAAATGTTTTCTTGGAGGCATGATTATGCTTTTCTTGGTTGTGAGACTCTAGCAAAACCTCATTATTGACCAGTAAAACTATGATTAATGTGATTTATCTTATTTTCTGTTATTTTTTATCTATTTTCTATTGTTCTCTTTCCATCCTGCGTCTAGCATGTAAAATTACTATTCTCAAAAGAATAATATCATATACCACATGACACCATTATCCTATCCTAACCAAACATTGTCAATACATTCTTAAAAGAAAAAAAAAATAAAAAAATAAAATAAAAAATAAACCTTAAGCATAGAATAGTAGTAGAATGATGGTGTAATATATAATATGACACTTCTAAAAAAAAAATCAATGCCATATTTTTCTTAAATTATCCCATATATAGTGTTTTGAAATATATATAAAAGTGGTACACATTTATCTTTGGCTCATTTTTTGTTCATTTTTTTACAAATTTACAATTAAATTTGTAAGATCTACACGTGATTCCATGCAATTGTTGATTTGTTGATATATTATATGGAGATTGACAAGAAATAAGTAAAAGATAGAAGACAAACATATCATGAACGATGATATTGTGCATTCAAAATCAAAATGTGAGGATAATTGATGGCGTAAGCTCTCTTAATATTTCGGAGAGATTGAAGTGTTAAATAACAGTTAATAGAATTACTCTCCAGATCGATGATAATGTCCTTGTAGGGATCGCAAAATTAAAAATTAAAAAATAAAAATAAAAATAAAGTCCAAATTTTTATTGAACTAAAACTCAAGAATAAATTTATATATACTCGTGAAACAAAGTTAAATACTTACACTTGTGTCGAGCAGGTTCGTGGAGACAAATGCGCCGACAATGAGGAGGAGGCAACAGAGGAAGATGCCGGAGGATCTTGCAGGTGACTGCATGGATGGCCGCCACATCATGTGGTTGCAGCGATAATAAAGCCTCGAGCCGTCAGAGAAATACTTCTTCAACCTCTGTAGATTGTACTCTCTCATACTCTTCTCTTCTTTTAACTAGTTTCCCACAACCAAGGGCCGGCTGAATGTCTATGTGAATTAAACAATCGTGTAAATTGATCAATGGAATAAGACCCCAAATCTACAGAGTATAAATAAATTTCCTTTTATAAGAACAAATTAGTCAATACTTTCTATTTAAGGTAAAAAATAAATATAAAGAATTGAATTCCAAGATATTAAGACTTTAATGAAAAAGAATTTTACCTAGCTCGACACACTTAATTATAGTAAAATTATAGTTTCCTTGTGTACTTTGATCATGTAATCTCATGACCCACCACCATACGTTACAATGCTTGTCTCTACTCTATAACTATTACATGCACATGCAAATTAAGTGTAAGCGTGCGAAGGAAATCAATAAAATTACCCTAGCTACCCTAATATATATGGTAGCAATTAAAGCCCGGAAACAACTGATGTTGTATCCACATTGTCGCAGCGAAGCTCGACAAGACTGATTTTATTGATATGGTGTACGTGCCCAAATCCAGCCTTAGCTTTGCGGCTAATTCTCTGCATGCTCCTACGTACGCTTTCTGTCCGATCGAAGATATTCTCCCCAAGCCATCTGTTGCAAAACATCACATGACCTGTGTTGAGGGCTAATCTTTTGCTCTCAGTCCATATGCATGGCACGATCTCGGAGGCTAACTCAAACTAAATCATGATTTTGCATGCAATGAAGCTCGATCGGACCATAATCCGGTCTTTCTCTCCTATGCGACCAGTGATGATTGTAAATGGAGAACCTGGAGGCAGTTTTGGGTGGAAGTTAGTTGGTACAAGGTGGAGGGCTTCAAGGACGTAGTTAAGCAGGCTTGGAGGAAGAAACATAATTGGGAAAGCCCATGGTCAGCTGTTCATGGGAATCTAAGGAGGTGTAAAACAAATGTCAAGTAATGGGTTAGGAAGAAAATCCAACCCAATGAAGTGCTTATTAGGGAGAAAACTGGAGAGCTAGAACGTCTCCAAACAGCAGCAGACCTTTTGACAATGAAAAAGGAAAAAATCCTTAAAGATGAATTCCATGGGCTGCTCGAACAGGAAGACATCAAATGGTGGCAAAGGTCCAAAGAGAACCGGCTGAAAAATGGTGATCGGAATAATAAATACTTTCACGCATGTGCTAACCATCGTAGAAGTTGAAACACAATTACCACTACAAGAAGTTGGGTTTTTAGGGGCGACATTGTTTGGACGCTAAAAGTCAAAAAGTGGACGTTGTTGGCAACAACGTCGACTTTTGGACGCTAATCGTCCAACCCTAATGATCAACAGTGTCATTATCAGCGTCGACTTATAAGTGGACGCTAATGATTACTTTTAGCGTCTAAAAGTCGTGAATTTTCGACACATAAGCTAGAGTCAACAAAAGGCAGAGTCAACGCTATTGGTGGACCAAAGTGGACGCTAATAATTGACTATTAGCGTCCACTTTTGTGGATGCTAATACTCCTAATTTTTTTTTTAAAAAAAAAAAAAATTAACTATCAACGTCCACACTCAAGTGGACGCTGATGGTGAACCATTAGAGTGGACGCTAATGGTCCTAAAAAAATTTAAAAAAAAAAAAATTAACTATCAGCGTTCAAACTGGAATGGACGCTAATGGTCCTAAAAATTGAAGGAAAAAAAAAAAAAAAAAACTACCAACGTCCAAACTGGGGTGGACGCTGATAGTAAATCATTAGCGTCCACAAAGTGGACTCTAATGGTCCTAAAAACTTAAAAAAAAAAAAAATTAACTATTAGCGTCCAAACTGAAGTGGATGCTGATAGTGAATCATTAGCGCGACGCTAATAGTCCTAAATTTTTTTAAAAAAAATTAACTATCAGCGTCCAAACTGGAGTGGACGCTGATGGTGAACCATTAGCATCCACTATGGTTCCAAAAAAAAAAAAAAAAATAGCTATCAACACCCACTAAAGTGGATGCTAATGGGTCTGACATTCTAAAAAAATAAAACATTATTAAGGTCATTTCGACCTTAAAAATGTTTTATTATTATTTAAAAAAATAAAAAAATTAAAATATGAAGTCATATTCAAAAGATATATAAATGATCTTAATGAAAAGAAACAATAAAAAAGTCATAACAAAAGAATACCAAAAGTTTCTAGCCATGCATATTGCTTATCAAAATGAAAAATCTGAAGTGAAATAATTACAATTTCAAAAATTCAGTGTGCCAATTAGAGAAATAAGAACATTACAATTCACAATGTCCAAAAAAACATGCTCAAAACACCAAAAGAAAGATTTTCTTATTTGTAAAGGATAAATATGAAGATGCACGCAATAACGCTATTACCAAGTTGTTTTTCTCCACCGATCAAGGATAAATAGTTTATATTCAGATATTCTGGAGCACGAAAATATTAAAATCAATCACAGAAATATCAGATTGTAGGCTCTCCCAAAAAAGTAGTCGGAATGTAACAATTCTGCCACATAGCTACAAGTAGGGCTGAGCAAATTACCGATTAACTGACTTTTGACCGACTTTCGTCTGATTTCGACCGTTACCGACTAAATGGCGAACAATAGGCGGCATGATTTTTTTTATTCCGAATTTTTTGGTTCGGTAAGCGGAAGAGGTTTTTTAACCGAACCGACTTTACCGACAAATTTGCCACTTTTTCACATACCGACATAATTGACACCGACTTCCAACCGACACCGACTTTTTCGACCGCATTTGGTTCGAAATGCGAAATAAAATAAAATTTGACGGAATAAGTCGGTGAAATAACCGACTTTACCGACATTGTCGGTTCGAAAGGCGAAAATAAAAATTTTCTACCGAAACCGACATTACCGACCGACGCTCAGCCCTAGCTACAAGAATCAGTTTCCTATACAAAACAAGGAATGAAATTCAAAAACCAGGATGAGATGACCATCTTCACTCAAACCTCTTATTGTTACTAGGGGTTTTGGCAACCTCCAACATAAATGTGAAATTATGGGAGCACAGCTCTAAGTTCTTTTTTATCTGGTCCAAAAGCCTGCAACCGAAATTAGAAAAATCAACATCACAGCGCACAAAAAGTTTAATTAGGTGTGAATCTATAGCTTCATCCATAAATGCACGATCCAGCAGCCAATTTGTAAAGCTGATACCTCACTGCATTAAGTGATTGTTTTCGATATTAAGGTCTTAAAATGGAAGAAACCAGGGACAATAACATTGAAGACATTGACAACAAAAAATAAATAGAAATGGTGGAAAGAAAAAGTACCTCAACTCCTAATCCTTTGGCATACACATTGGAAAATAGTTCAGAAGGTTCCGGCATTGGACTTTCCTGGAAATATTGGAAGGATTGAAAAAAAAAATCACCATCAGCTGTTTGAAAATACTCAATAATGTATCTCTATAAATTGCAAAAGATACAAGTACGCAAGCTACAAATAGGAACAAGAACTGCAAAACAATTTCAAAACTACAACTGCAGTCATGCTTCTTACCTTGGCTTGAGCAATGCCTTCATCAACTTGTTTTCTTATTTCCTTCTCCATATCCTGCAGAGGGACAATTTTTTATTCAGTTCTGTTCAATCATTATATCCAAATTTCTAACTTCATCATGAATTCGGAGTATACTTCCAGGAAGACAATGCCTGTCAGAAATATTCCCAATCATCAAGTATGATGATGATGAAGAAACGGGGAAATTCAAAAATTGCATCTAAACCCAATCATGGAAATTTTCACACCAAACCAAAATCAAAACATTGAATCCCAATCATGCAAATTCAAGTACGAAATCAAGTGTCATAAATTACCTTTAGCTCCTTTTCAGTAGCTAGATCATGAGATAATACCAGCTTTCTTACTCTTTCAACTGGATCACGCTCCTAGAATCAGATTGGCAAAAAGAGAACTCTAAGATAGGAATCCTTCTAAATAAAATAAACAGATGTTTCCATCAAGGGAAATGAGTGTTAAGCAAGGATCAACCTGTCTCACACCAGAAATCTCATCGCAAGTGCGGTATGTGCTTCCAGGATCAGACATGGAATGACCATGGTACCTGTAAGTGTCCATTTCAAGAATCTGACACCAGCATAATGAAAAATGAATCAGTTAATAAGTCTGTAGAAAGGAACTAAATATTGCGTAATTAAAATAAAAATTCATGCAGCAACTTTCACTTCTAAGCCAAGTTTATATATTGGCATTTTATTTTATTAAGCACATAACCATCATTTTCCATCACTAGTAGAAGTGCAAATAGAAGCCTACTAAAGTCGGGAACAAGTATTCAACTTTGTATTAGGAGCAGAATGCAGTAATTTGATGAATGAGCAAATGAAACCATAGCTTTTCCAATTGGTGATCTAAAATGAAGCCCAACCAAGCCCTTAAAAGTTCAAGGTGCATCCAGCCCTAACTTACAAAGTCCTAAACCCAGGCCTTAATGACTCAACATATTGCGGCGTTTGCCCCATGCAACACTGGTCTATTGCTTGGATCAAATGCCCCAAATCCCAGAATTCATTCTTGATGAAATCACGCTTTCTCTCCTCTACTAAAACAAAGCTGCAAAGGCATCTCTTAAACATAGAGGCTGCAGAATTTTTGGCTCTTCAGTAGCTTCCCAAATTATCTTTCAAGGAAATAAATTCTACTGGCACAAATAATTGGCATCACCTCCCTTCAAACCTCAATCAAGATCAGGTAAAAGATATTCAACAGAGTCCACAACTCCTAACAAATTAAATGTTCTGCATTCTAGCAGCCAAGCCACAAGAATAAAGTTGAAGTACCGATGACAAGCCTTCCTACAAGGGATGCTAATCACAGAGTTTATCCACCAGTATTTGATTTCTTAGCTCATACATCAGGAATATGAACTTGAGAACGAAGAGAATCTATTGAGTCATAGGCCACTATATCTTGTTGAATCAGGCAAGGGCAATCAAAAAAGATGTTTTCAAACTGAACAGGCATATGTCCGGCTAAACTTGAACCAATTTATTATCCTACAACTAAATATACAAATATGTTTCAGATTTAGCAGAATAGCAGAGAAGGATTTGTGTAGCCCATCCCAAGAAGTTGGATCAAGATTATCTTGAGCATGATCTTTTTTTCCATATATACCATTCAATTGTGCTACATCTGCCCCAAGTAATGGTGTTTGTTGAGTACTCATCATTCCTACGAATAATAGTTTCCAAAACGAACTTTGAAAGAACATAATAGCAGAACACGTGAAGAAAAACTCACAATGGGCCCATTCTTCAAAGCGTGCTCCTTGGCAAATTTGCACGCCTGTTTCACAGCAAGGACATCCATGCCATCTACCTGTTACAGGTATAAAATTATTTAACAACCAATAGCAAATTTGCACGCCTGTTTCACAGCAAGGTCACTGCTGACTAGCAAGCACAATTGCTGCCTAAAAATGGGCATCCAAAGAGACTATAAAAAAAAAAAAAAATTGAATTTAAAAGGTAGTCAAACTTAAAGTTACTTAATATGCAAAGGGAGCCATATAGTATGAACTATCATGACAATCATTTCTTGAAACTCCAATCACCAACAGTTGAGTGCACATTGCCAGAAGCTTTTACAAAGTTCACAAAGCAAATCATAATCATCAATGATGCAGACATTAGACGGAATGCACAAGACATAAAATTATTATAATAAATAAATAAAATAAAATAAAAAAAACAAAACCAAACACAATATATGAGACTAAAGACCCAACACCTAGAATTAGCTTAATGAGTATAACTTGTCAACATAGTTCATAGTGAAGTTCAATGTCTCAGTAAAGATCGAAAGATCCTACAACACAACTGGGGCAAAAAAAGTGAGCAAAAATATGAATAAAGGTAACTCATTCAGGAAGTCATTACCTCTGCTCTACTTTTCCCAGAACCAAATGCTCCTGTAGAATTCCAATCAATCCAGAAAACAGCATATGATGAGATCCAAATTTTTGAGAAACCCTCAAAAAAATGAGAAATTTGGGTACTTTCGTGTGACCACAATGTCTCAAAGGATTTGATTAACCTCTTATTAATCAAACTTTAGTCCTCCAAAAAATGAGAAACCCTCATGATTACATCCATGCCTAAAAGACACCAATCCCAAGAGGCCGGAAAACATCCCATGCTTAACATTAAGAGAAGTGAATTAGAGAGAGAGAGAGTACTAGTTTTGTGTGTAAAAAAGGCCATACGTTTTTATTTTATTTTATTTTTATATGTAATTAAGACCCTGTACTAGCTTAATTGGCGTGTTTGAATGGTCCCTTATTTATTTATCTCTATGGGGCCAAAAAAAAAAACAAAAAACAAAGAAAAGAAAAGCCAAATGATTAACCTCATTTTCACTATTTATTTATCCCAAACATTCTATTGATAATATCCTTCCAACTGAATGAGGATTTTCAAAAGCCATAAAATAAAGTTTGACAATTAGATCCTAATTTTCCACTTTTTCTCACGTGGAAACAACTAAGCAAAAGCGCGTGTGAAAATCATGCTCATATTTCTCAAAGTCCTGTTCTTCGTAGATTACCTGCTCTATCACCCACCATAACTCCTATAAAACCCTAGCAGGGAGCTTCTCTAACCTCCAACCACAACTCAAATATCTCCTTCTCCCCACAAACCAAAAAGATGTTGAAACCACAGCTAACCCACCAGTCGTCGCAGTACTCCACCCAAACCCCCTTCCTGCAACTCAAGCCCTTTATCCAAGGCAATACCAAAGCATGAAGGGGAAAATCAAAGGCATCATTTGGATGTAAGAGGAAAATATATAATGATTCAATTTAGAGCTCAACACAACCCCAATTTGTCAATCTTCAAAAATCAAGTTTTCAAGTGCCTTGACTGCTTTGCAACTGAAATATCTTAATGGGTTTAATGTTTATTGACCCAGAAACTCAAACAAACCCCAAAACTGAATCAAGAATTTTGCTGATTTTAAAATCCCTAATTCTCCTAAAAATCATAATACATCAAAAATCTGACTATTACAATCCCAAATCGACAACTTAAAGAGACAGCAGAGACAAAGAAAAACAGAGACAGAGACAGAGAGAGACTCACTAGTGCATGAACAGTAACGGCGGAATAATCGCCGACCGGAGAGAGAGAGAGCACTATCTGGGCGCCGTAGAGAGAGGATACGTCGATCTATCGGGGAGATGGAGTGGGGGATGGCCGCCCGGTTTCGACTGGAGAAGATGGCCGGCGGTTTGGCCAACCGTGCGGGTCACTGGGCGCCGGAGTGAGAGAGAGGTGAGCAGCAGGAGAGAGAACGAGTGAGAGGGGGGTGTTTTTGAGGGAGAGAGATCGAGAGTGAGAGGTGAGATCGAGTGTGAGAGTGACGAGGGAGGTGAGCGAGGGAAACACAAGTTTCGTGCGAAATATCTAGCGCGAAATATAATTAATGGATCCCGGCAAAAATTTTCCCTAAAACGGGGTCGTTCTACCACTTTCCTCAATTAATTCCTTTTATATATATATATATTTCCAACTTTTATATGCACTTTATTTTATTGGTCAGATTGTGAGATCTTGGATATTATTTTTGCTTTTCTCCTTTTTGGTCATGTCATCACCTGTTGCTAAATCATCAAGATATATATATATATATATATATATATATATAGTATATGTTATATGAATAATTTAATATTTATGTGTATATATTGTCTTTAAGAGATAGTTCAATCAGCTAGAACCACGTCTAATGAAGTGAAGGTCACTAGTTCGAATCATCCTCCCCCGCTTGTGCTGATATGTAAAAAAAAAAAAAAATTTGTGTATGTATTAATTGACATACTAACTAGTTAATTCATAAATTAACATATTAAATATAATTAAGTAAATGTTACTCAATACTTTCATGTATATTACTTATTTTATTATACATGTGTTTGGTTAATCAAGTTGGAATGCGTACGACAATGTTTTGTGTAAAAACATTCCTTTAGTGTGAAAAGGTTTTGTAGCAGCAGACGTTCTAACACGTAGCGACTGTAGAGCCTGTGGTTGGGGTCATAACAGGCCACATGTGACGCCCTCACTCATAAGAGGACAAAACTACCCTCACATTTCATCCATCGATTCCAACTTTTTGCTGAGTTGGTCTACTCCCCTCCACGTCACAAGTCAAGATGTCAGCCACTTTTATGGCAACTATTTCATTTTAAACTAATTATGTATGTTGTTACTAATCTTATTCTTTTATATATATTTTATAAAAAATTTAGGAAAAATTTTACTTTAAACCCTTGAAATGATTTGTTTATGAATGTTTGTGGCGTCATCGTGCTCGATACGCAAAGGACCTGGCCAATCAAATCTTCTCTGGCACGGATTTAGACGTGTATGAGAAGACTATTGGTCCTTAGTTACTTCACTACCGGTGGTTAGCCCTAGCACCTAGATGCCCGGTGGTTAAGCCTGGCACCTATATGTGGGCATCTAGGTTCTAGTGTTGAGGGAGGGGGCAAGAGGAGAATATTTGTCATTAGTAATTATGTCAATTTAACTAATTGAACTTTTAATTTGATTCAATTGACCAACTTCTATCATATTTTAAACGTTAAAAGTAGGGGTGAAGAGTCAATCCCAGTTATTGGGGGGTACCCGGTTTTTCATTTTGGAAAACCGAAACTATATTCCCCATTTCCTGGTTATAAAATAACTGGCTGGTTCTGGTTGATATCCAGTTATTCGGACCGAGTAACCGGTTTTATTAAAAAAATATATATTTTTTGGGCTTATTTTAGGAATTGAGCCTAATTTTTGGGCTTAATTTAGCAATTTTTTTTTCCCATTTGGAAAAAAAAAAAAAAAAACAATTAGCATTTTTGTCCCAATAAGTTGGGCTTTGTTGTGATTGTTAAAAAATAAATTTAAAAAAAAAAAGCATAAAAAAATCCTAAAAATCCTAAAAAGTCATTATTTTAGGCTGTTTTGTCCTTAAAAGAAAGAAAAAAAAAATCCAATGTTTAAAAATCTCATAAAAATTCATTGTTTAAAAATGCCCTTAAAAATCAATGTTTAAAAATACCATAAAAATTCAATGTTTAAAAACACCCTAAAAAAATTGAAAATAAAAAAATATATTATTTTATATATATACCCAGTTACCCGGTTATAACCGAGTATTTAAAACCCCAAAACCGGTAACCGGAACCGGGCACCCCGGTTTCCTGGTTTTTTTTTTTTTACACCCCTAGTTAAAAGTGATAAAATGGCATTTATACCCTTAAATTTTTTATAAAATTATAAATTTACCTTTAATTTCAAAAATTTTTTTTTTTTTAAAAAAAAGGAATAATAAAGTTATTAAAAACGAAAATGGAAGGGTAATTTAGTCTTTTTAGGTATTTTCGTTAGATGTTAACGGCTAAAACTAACAGAACGGGGTAAATTGATTGAAATTAAAAGTTTAGGAGTGTAAATTGTTTTTTCATATATATTTTTGTTGAGTTAGTATGTTTCATTCACAATTATTAATAAAAAAAAAAAAACATGATGGATGGTGATGAAGATAAAAATCATTTGAGATTAATGAATATTAAATTATGAGGTGGCCGAACCACCTCCTATGGCCACGGGAGCCACCCCCAGGGATCGGTTGGGGCGGCCAAAGCCACCCCCATGGCCTTAGGGAGTGGTTCGGCCACCCCCATGGCCTATGGGGGTGGTTTTGGCCATCCCCAGAGGCCGGTTGGGGGTGGCGGGGCTCAGTTGGGGTGGCCAGTCACCCCAGTGTTTTTAATTTTTAATTTTAATATTTTAATATTTTATTTTATATATTTATTTTTAAAATAAATAATAAAAATTATTTATTTTTAGCCAATAGGGGTGTAAACGAGCCGAGCTTGAGCGAGCTTCTCTTGTTCAAGCTTGGCTCGTTTAAATTTTACTCGAGCTCGAGCTCGAGTCGAGCTTAAGAGCGAGCCAAAAAAATCGAGCTCGAGCTAATAATAAGTCGAGCCGAGCCAGCTCGCGAGCTGGCTCTTATATTTAATGTTTTTGTTTTTTAAAAAAAATTTAACTTCAAGTACTCTTAAACGGCTTAAGAAGTTAGTTTGCATATGAGTATTTGCTTAGCCTGGCTAGTCGAGTATGGAGCCTGAGTCAATGCAGCAAGGCATTTGGTTTCAAAGAGAGAGGATATGCATCATTTTATAGATAAGCAAACTTGGAGATTGATGTTTTCTTAACAATGTGGGACAAGTTAACAAGTTGCACTCAGACTGCATTGGGACAACGCCCCCTACAAAAAAATATTTTTTTAACGTCTCTCTCTCAATCCCCCTCACTAGTCACAACGGATCTTCCACCTGAACTCTTATTTCCCACTCTCTCACTCTCACTCACCAGACATGTAGTGATAGTGTTTGGGTCTGTTTGATTCATCAATAGTTTATGCCTTTCGCAATCTCCCTCAATAGTTTCTGCTTGATTCTTCTTCCTTTCGTTTGGATCTGCTCTAATTGAATCGAGGTTTTTTTAATGATTGCTCTCTCTCTCTTTCATCACGAATGGTCTAGAATTTTTCATTCTCTAACGCTTAAATATAAATGCAATTTTAAGGTTTTAATAATTATGAGATTTATAATTAATTATCTATTACTTAGTTTATATATATATACACACACTCGAGCTTATACGAGCTGTTCACGAGCTTAGCCGAGTCGAGCCGAGCTTGCTTCGTTTAATATTCGAGCCAGGATTTGTGTTCATGAAGTGCTTCATTTAATATTCGAGTCGAGCACGAGCCGAGCCCGAGCTTGCTCGCGAGACGCTTCGCTCACTTAACAGCCCTACACAGGTGGCAAAATTGTGGCTGTTGAATAACATTGAATGGCCAAGATTTGAGAAAAAATTGATGATCAATTTTGGAGAGACATTTCATGGGTTTAAAGTAAAATTTTTCCTAAATTTTTTATAAAATATATATAAAAGAATAAGATTAGTAACAACATACATAATTAGTTTAAAATGAAATAGTTGCCATAAAAGTGGCTGACATCTTGACTTGTGACGTGGAGGGGAGTAGACCAACTCAGCGAAAAGTTGGAATCGATGGATGAAATGTGAGGGTAGTTTTGTTCTCTTATGAGTGAGGGCATCACATGTGGCCTGTGATGACCCCAACCACATGCTCTACAGTCGCTACGTGTTAGAACGTCTGCTGCTACAAAACCTTTTCACACTAAAGGAATGTTTTTACACAAAACATTGTCGTACGAATTCCAACTCGATTAACCAAATCCAAAAAAAAATTCGTCTTGGCCCTCTAAAGTCAACAAATAAAGACAAATATATACCTTAGTCCCCCCATTATCTCTTTGCACGGGCCAGCAGAAGGCAGCGTGCCTGCAGCTGCTGCAAAGCTGTAGCTTCACGTGAAAGCCCAGGCGTGGCCTTCACGTGAGCTCTGCACCTAATTTTGTTGTCTTCCTTTGGTTATGGGAAAAGGGGTGTCACGGGTGGTACATTTTTAGCTGTCAGTGACGCTCACATGAAGCTCTTGTCCCTGTTGTGTTCGTTCCTCTTCCCAAGACGCCATCATCATTGGAGAAGATGACAGCACTCAACATCACGGCTTTCCTTTTCTGAATTCAACCCATGTGTCGTGACACAGGCAGGGAAATATCTTGTTCGATACGCTAGAAAATGCTGAAAAGCATCGATAATGGAAAAACCTTCCTAAAATGGAAATAGCTAGAGCGTATCAGGCTTACGACAAAGGCTACGGTGAGACAGATGCCTCGTGCTAATTTTTAATACAATTTTGGTTCTAACTTTTCTCTTATAATCTTTGAACCATAGTAGTAGGAGATAAAATTTTTATTCTGAGAACTTCGAATAATATTATTAAAAATATAAAATATATTCTTATAATTAGGTGAGTGTGGATTCACCTTATTGCTTTCTTTTAATTTATTTCATCTTCTTTAGTTTATATTTTATTTTTAAAACTAAAAATTAAATTTTTTTAAAAAATTAAGTTATGATTTAATTAATTTAAATATAATTTGTTTTTCAAAAATATAATTTCCTATAGAATTAACCTCACACTTACATTCTTTACTGCAAACGATTTGTGGACTTGCAAAAAATTAAAATTTTCGCAACATAAAACACCATATAATTGTCATTTAAATTTGTGCAAGACAGCTGTATTTCATTTACCACGATGGACGGCTAAGATTCACTTTATTTTATTTAGTTTTTGGTTTTTTTTAGAAGTTTTAGTATTTTTTGTTTTTAACAGGGGTAGTTTCGTCATTGGGGAGATATTGACAATTATGTGGTAGTTTGAGAGGGGTATGTGGACTTTTCCCAAAATAAAATTTCCCTATTTCAAATAAAGTTTGAATATCTAATTGAATATTAAAGGCAATTAGGTCTTATATATTTTTGTTCGTAAATTGTTTTATTAGGATTCATTATTTGGAGCCATATTAGGAATCCTTTTTTTGAATTACTTTTTTACCATGATTTTTTTTTTTAACAGGTAAATCTCTTTTCTTTCCATCAAAGATTTAGA
This sequence comes from Corylus avellana, assembly GCF_901000735.1. Classification (NCBI taxonomy): domain Eukaryota; kingdom Viridiplantae; phylum Streptophyta; class Magnoliopsida; order Fagales; family Betulaceae; genus Corylus; species Corylus avellana. The sequence goes on along the minus strand of NC_081545.1, from coordinate 23,272,752 downwards.
GCATAAAGCTCTTATATTACATAACATGAAACTCTTAAAAACATAGGCAAAAGCTATGTTATTATAAAGTCGTAGATACATCGAAAAATCTAACAATTAAATCGTATCCATGACCTCCGATTAAACTCATATACAAACTTCATTTATGACATAGATTTGCTCCTGGTAAACTAGTTATAAAACATGGGTAGATTATTTTCCTACAACAAAAGTTTTTATTTAACTGGCCGCAAGAGATAAGTCCTCACACCAAAAATTATCCGTCCTCAACTCAAAAGCCAGAACAACATAAGTAAACAAAAAAAATTACAAATAACAGTGGCAGGCTCACACACAAGCGTGTGAGATTCACGCTAACCACACTCCAACGCGTTCAAACTACAACCGTCGCGTGCCGATCGGAGGGAAAACGTCTGTTGTCTACAGAACTCATTGGCCTCGAAAAAGAAGGCGTAATGACACGTATAGGACTTGGACTAGCGGTGAAAATGTAAATTTGCTTTGAAAAAAACTGATCTAAGAACCCTTGCAAAAACCAACATAGCAAAAAGATTGGGAAGAAAAATGAACTGTGAGGTGGAGTAGACGGCCAAAGCAGTGGAAGAGATTGGGCGCTACTGCTGGAATCTAAGCAAAATCTAAAACAAAAATAGGGAAAAATGGAAAGGGAAGAATGATTCTTCCTCCCTTTTAGATCGCAATGGAAGGGGCCAGGGTTTTTATCTCTACCTGTGAAGAAAAAGGTTTTTTTTTTTTTTTTTTTGAGTAAGAAGAAAAAGTTTTTAAGTGTTCTTAAGTGTTACAAATGAAAATACAGTGACCCTAACACCACTTTTTTACTATGATTAGAATGCCTTAATTAAATAATATGATCTAACATAAACATATGATCATGACAAATTTATTTTTTCTTTAAATCTATCAGCTCATCTATTTTTTTAAAGATCAGATGGTCATATCTAATATTTTTTTTTAATTTTTTTTTTTAATGATCAAACAGTCAGATTTTGATCGTAAGATATAATTTATTTATTTAAAAGATTTCAATCTGACCTTCTGATTTTTTTTTTTTTAGAACGGACGGTCAGATCTTAAATACATTTTTTTTGTTAGATCTTACGGTTAGATTGAAATCTGATCGTTTGATAAAAAAAAAAAAAAAAAAAAATTATTAATTAATTTGAAGTTGTAAAATTCAAACGGCTGTAGTCTCTCGGCTGTTCGATTTCTCTAGCGTAATCCTAGCCATTTATTCCTTATCTTCTGAATTAAATGCATTTGACATAAATATTGATCCAACGATTGTAATGAGAGACATGTTTGATCCAACGGAGAACAAAATCGCGCAAGGAGATATGTTTGAAATTATTTAAGATGCTGACCTTCCCGCTTACCGAGGCATAAATTGTGTCGTTGAGTTTTCATTTCAGCCGTTGGATTTTTGTTAAGTAATCTGAACCGTTCATCATGGACAAATGCGGTCCAGGAAGGCACCCGTGCATCAATCAAAGGAAAACTCGCTTTCATATAAATGATCAAACACCTCTGGTTAAATCAAAATGGTGATAATATACAATAACAGACAGGATGACATGTTTGCCTGATTTCAACAAAATACGCCCACATTAAAATTATTTTGATGAAGTGAATCTCAGCCGTCCATCGTGGTAAATAGAATACAACTGTCTTGCACCAATTTAAGTGACAATTATATGGTGTTTTAAATACCATTGAGCCCACTTTTGTACATGGTCACGATCACATATATAGATTACGATTGATAATTAATGTGCACGATGACAGATAGAACCCATTGCATATACATCCGGCCTTACGAAATAAAAGCCCACGTGCGTGATGGAGAAAAATAATGAAGAAAATCTCATTCCTCTATTCAAGGCGGCTTCAATGCAAGAACAAAAATTACCCAAAAATTAAAAGCTCTCATCCTTTCCTCATCACTTGTTCAGCCAGAAAAGGAAAATTGAATTATTGCATTGTGAGACCATGATGCCCAATAATTCAATCTCATCTATCAGTGGATTTCTCTCTCAGGCAGAATCTCTCTCTCTCAGGCGAAAGCTCTCTCTCTCTCATGCCTCTGATCTCACTCTTTCGCTCAGCTCCTTCTCTCTCTCTCTCTCCCTCTCCGACCTCTTCCCCCTACGGATTCTCACAGTCGTCTCGTCCAGTACTTGTCTCGATCACGCTCCACCGGACTCCTCCCCCTCTTCAGCTACTCCAGCCGACCTCCTCCCACTGGTACGTACATTTAATTTGTTGTTTTGATTTTTTTTTTTCCTGCTAGGGTTTGTGTTTTCATTTGATGATCATCAATTTGAGGTTTGGTGTTTTTTTTCCTGCTGGGGTTTGGGTTTTCGTTTGATGATCATTAATTTGAGGTTTGGTTTTTTTTTTTTCCTGCTGGGGTTCGGGTAATCTAATCAAAATATTAATAGGCCTTTTGAAGATTAATAGGGCCAGCGTTGAAATGATGAACTAAACCTTGAAAATTTAGAGAGAGAGAGAGTGAGAGGGCGGCGTCTCTCCTCTTTGCTAGGGGCTTTTTAGAAGCTAAACATCGATGCAATGGGCTTTTCCTGCTGCCCTAAACAAAACATCGATGCACCCTAGGCTGCCACGTAGTGTGGCTGTCTCAATTATCATGGACTAAGCAGTGGGGTTCTTTAATTATTTATTTCACAAAACCTTAATCCAGTTGAGGATGAATGAATGCTAGCTGTTTTGTTTTGGGAAAAGTGGTGAAAAATATCTCACATTTCAAATCCCCACTTGTGGGGCACTTCTTGTTGTTGATGCAGATTATGTTTGAAAAGTGGGGACTCTGCACTTTTTCCTTTTATATTTTGAATATATTCTCCTATGGCCTATTGTTTATGTGGTGCGAAATCTACTCTTCCAGCATTCTGTGTTTTAATTTTGTTTAGCCGACATTTTGGCTTCTTTGAGAAGAAAAAAGATTGTAACGAAGTTAACTGGTTTCTCTGTTCAGTAGATGATTTTTTCGCTACTTTTACAGTAGGATAGTTTGTGCCTAGTAGTGCAAGTAGTGACATGGCTTTCTTTTGGTTGTTGAAGAAAGGTCTTAGCTGTTCAGCACCTAAGGTTGTGTGCAGCTCTAAGATTGAGGTTGTCTTCATTTGATTTTTTAATATTTTGTGTGGGACGATGACTATTATGATTGTGATAATGCAGATTGATAGATGCATATTAAACAAATAAAATCTGGACAAAATCTTAGAGGTGTATAACTGTATTTTAATAGAAGATTTATGCCCCCATTAGTCATTATGAACCTTGCAGGGGATGAATATAGCTTGGTCCTCCAGGAGCAAAAATGTATGACACCACACTTTATACCAATTACTGGACCCCGATTTGATAGTGCAAAAATCTCTTGCTTACATTATATGCCAATTTGATTAGCCTCATATGTGTAACCTTAATGGCTTGTTTCGTATCAATTGGAAATGACAAACTTAGATATTCAAAAAATCTAGGGAGATAATTTTACTTTTCTGTTTGTCTTATTCTTTGACAAATATTCAGTTTTTGTTGGACAACTTTTTCAAAAACCATGGAAATTAGAATTATACTTACTAGCTTGAAGGCCATAGTTGAACTTTTAGCTTGTGAAATACTGTTATATGGATATAAGTATAACTATAATTAAGCATGTTTGCAGATTTTGGTGTTTTTTTTTTGTTACTTAGTGTCTGGTTGGAAGAATCTAAACTATAACTATAATTGTTTTTGCAACAGAAGAAGATTTATATCTTGTGTGACAGATCTCTAGGAGGAACGGATTGTGTTAAAGGTATCCCTGAAAATCAGCACATGACCACCGGAATAGATCCGTCTTATTCACTTATATGAAATTAGATTTTTTTTCTTATTCATTAGCTAAACTATTATGAAGTTTTAGCTTTCATTTTTTTTTTTCTTTTTCAATATATTGCAGATAATCATTAACAGCCGTTGTTCTAGGAGTCAGCTTGGGTCTTGGAAGGGCGAAGCTTTGGTGTGTGGTCTTTGTGATTGTATTACTTTTAATACTGTTTCCACGTTAGGTATTTTTGGTTATTATGTTTGTCTGGCCTATTATGGGTTTTAACTTGAGCGTTGCTTTGAATAAATATTATGAGTTTGAACTTGAGTATTGAGTTGAGTTGAATTCATAAATATGTTGAGTTGTGACAATTAGCAAAATGAAATGCTTGCAAAGTTCCCTGATTGAGGAACATATTTATGAAATGTTGTGGGTTGTCCCTAATTGTGCGGCAGATAAGTTTTCCACTTGTAAAGATAATTCGCAGGGTCTCAAAATCCTGTTTTTGTTTGCAAGTTTTGCTATACCCTTCTAGATCTGGCAACATTGTGTTTTTTGTTTTAGTACCCAAAAGATTCTTATGAGGATTAAGTGTGAGCCTTGTTTTCAACTTTATTTTAGTACCATTCATATGGAATTTTTTCGAAAGCAGGATGTATTGTCTACATATAACTTCATTGTTTTCAACCAATGATGCTTTCAACTTTATATCTAGTTGAAATGCAAACATTTAACTAATTAAGATTTTTTCTGAAGCTTTTCAATATAAAATTGTTAGGCTTTATAGATCTTGTTTATAAAGAAAATTTTGTCTGAAGCTTTTTGATCTAGAGAAAGTAAATTTCAGATCTGCGATTGTGTTTTGCTCTCGTATCGATCAGTTGGGACAGGTTGGGTTTTGGGTCTATGGTGTGGATTTTGGAAAATGAGAACTTCTGGAGTTGTTTTGGTGTTTAATTTTTGGGGTTTTTGATTGGTAGCTGTTGTTTTTCTTGCTTTTTGCCTTGAATTTCTCTGACTGGCCGCGAATAGAATATGGGATGATATTATGTGTGTTGATCCTAATGGCTGTGAGATTGTTTTGGTATTTTGGCAATGATTTTTCTGAAGAATAAATGCCTTAGCTCTGTTTATGGTTGAATTTGTATTGGTTAGATACTAATCACGGTTCTCATTTTAAACTAGAAGTCAATACAAGCTATTAGAAAACTACCAATTAACCCTATGTTGAAGATTTGTTTGGAAGGCAGGGGAGGGGGGAATTGATGTCGCACGGCTCTCTGGTTTTAATTTAATGTCTCAGATGTCATATAAAGAAAGATTGATGTGCAACATAATCATGGAAGAGGTTGTATCATGCTTGTTATCATTTTAAAGCAGCTTTTAGATGAGACATGCTTATATTTATTTGGCAGACAATTTGTATTACCACTAGCAGATTTCTTCATGGTTTTCGCATGGATAAATCTTAAAAAAATTTCATATTTGCCCTGTTCTTGAACGTTAGCCAAGTTTGGCCCTGCCTGGGCTCGACTCTTTTTTAATAAATGAGCTAAGAAAATACAATTTGAGCTAAGGGTGATTTACCAAATCAGAAGCTTGAACAAGTTTGTTATAAAGAAAGGTCTTAACTGTTCAGCACCTAAGGTTGTGTGCAGCTCTAAGATTGAGGTTGTCTTCATTTGATTTTTTAATATTTTGTGTGGGACGATGACTATTATGATTGTTAAAATGCAGATTGATAGATGCATATTAAACAAATAAAATTTGGACAAAATCTTAGAGGTGTATAACTGTATTTTAATAGAAGATTTATGCCGCCATTAGTCATTATGAACCTTGCAGGGGATGTATATAGCTTTGTCCTCCAGGAGCAAAACTGTATGACACCACACTTTATACCAATTACTGGACCCCGATTCAATAGTGCAAAAATCTCTTGCTTACATTATATGCCAACTTGATTAGCCTCATATGTGTAACCTTAATGGCTTGTTTTGTATCAATCGGAAATGACAAACTTGGATATTCAAAAAATCTATGGAGATAATTTTTCTTTTCTGTTTGTCTTATTCTTTGACAAATATTCAGTTTTGGTTGGACAACTTTTTCAAAAACTATGGAAATTAGAATTATACTTACTAGCTTGAAGGCCATAGTTGAACTTTTAGCTTGTGAAATACTGTTATATGGATATAAGTATAACCATAATTAAGCATGTTTGCAGATTTTTGTGTTTTTTCTTGTTACTTAGTGTCTGGTTGGAAGAATCTAAACTATAACTATAATTGTTTTTGCAACAGAAGAAGATTTATATCTTGTGTGACAGATCTCTAGGAGGAACGGATTGTGTTAAAGGTATCCCTGAAAATCAGCACATGACCACTAGTGTCTCTGTCTCTGTCTCTAACTTACCTCGTCTCTGTCTCCGTTTCAGGTTTTGCTTTCTCGCTGCAATCCATCACTGAGGTTGTAAGAAAATCTCTCCGGCAGCACTCTCTCTCTCTCTCTCTCTCTCCGGCTTTGCTTTTTCCCTCACGACATCCACCCATTGCACACAGCCTCTTCAATTCTGGTAAGATTTGCGTTCTGCTCTGTAGTAAATCACTGCTTCTTAAAAATTGATCCTCTTTCATTTCATTCACTTAAAAATATTGCTTAATGCTAAAACAAGTTGTATTTGATGTTTAGCGACAGTGGGGGTTGGATGATTAACAGGATTTGTCCAAATCAGTGAACATAAGTTTATTTTGGATGGGATTCTCTTTTAGAAACACAATCTTATATTTCCCGGATATTCAATGAATATATAAAAAATTTAATTTAGACTGTCAAATTGATTTTCTATTTGATTTGAAAATGGGTTCTTAATCCATTACAGTAAATTTTAGGGGAAAACAGGAGAGAAAGGCTAGGGGGAATCGAGGATTCCCCAGAGAGATGGGATCCTTCTGTGGGCTTTGTTTTGGAAGGATTTGTATATAAAAAATTCAGTGTGAAATTTGAATGAGGCTAACCATTATGATTTTTTTTTAATTTTTTTTTTAATTTTTTTTTTTATTTTTTTATCTCTACTTGTTTTAACCCTCGTGCATGAGTCTTACATTTGTGACATATCCCTTGATATTGAGATTATAGGATTAAACATAATGGGTTATAGATGATAATAGATCCATATGCCTATCAATCAAATAACATCTGCCGCATCTGTTTATGTAATTTTTGACAATTTATTCATTTCTCCGATTCATATTTCTTTTCTTTGAGGGGTTTGTATATGGGTGTGCTCTGGAGATGAAACTTGTTGGAGAGGTTAACAGACTTGATTGAATTTACTCAAGGCAATGTTTGTGAAATCCATCAATTTAGTTCATCAAGGTATAAGAGTTATTTTTTTAGAAGTCCATAAAGTATGGTTGATGTCATATAATGCAAACCAGAGAACTTGGTACATGTCCTGTGCGGCAGATTGGTGGTTGCCTTTTCTTTTATATGAGAATCAGCAATGTCTACATTGTGATTGTTGTCAGCAGCAATGCAAATTGTAGCTTGTGCTTTCAAGCTTGTGTTTACAATAAAAAAAGAAAAGAATCTGCTGGCATTCTATAGGTGTGTTTGTATTTAAATCATAGTCCAAATAAACGAGAGCTTTAAGCGAGCCGATCTACCCACTTAAGGCTCGACAAGCTTTTTAATTGAGCTTGAGCTCAGAGCCAACTTATGAATATTGTTGGTTCTAGCTCGAGCCGAGCCGAACCCGTTAGGCTTGCCAAAGTGTATTTGGTGAGCTCGAGCTCAAGCTAGAGTTTGTCTCTGCCAAGCCGAGTTCAGACAGAGGGTTCGAAGCTCGGCTTGTTTAGAAGACCCTTTAAACGAGCCAAGTTCAGCATGCCCAAGCCCGGCTTGGCTTGGCTCGATTACATCCCTATCTCTCACGCACAGCCCCCTTTCTTCTTTCTCCCTTCATCTTTCTCATTTCTCTTTACACGCACACACTCACTTGAGAGAGAGAGGAGAAGGAGAGAGGAACAAAGTGTGAAGCTAAATTCCTAAATTAACTTGGAGATTTTATGTGTAGTTGATTGCCATGCATTATACAAGTTTCAGGTTATTGAATTAATGGGTTGAAACTCTAATTTTACCTATTGGTAAAGTATGAACATAAATCCTAATTTTATAGTTTGAATTAAATTTATGACTTTTGATATGTGAACACTAGGAATGCTATTTAAATGGGTTAATTACATTGAAAGTTTTAATTAGTACTATTAATTTAGTACTCGATTTTGTTTTTCTTTCACTTAGTACTATTTTTTTTTTTTTTTCGATTTTACTAATTTGCAATTTGTATTTTCTTTTTCTTCCATTTAGTACCCGAGCCCGAGACATGGCAGTGCATCAAGGTCCTTACCTACTTTGCCTCTTAGCCTTGGTCTTGGCCTCCTTGACTATTGTGCATGCAGAACATAGTAATCATACGATTGAACCTTTTAATCGGAGCAGTTTTCCTACTGATTTTATATTTGGAACTGCTACTGCGGCATACATGGTATGTATACATACGTAGCTTTATATATAATCATTAGATAAGGGATTTTACTTATATATAATCATGGTATGTATACCTATCTTACACACATATAAAGCTTTATATATAAGCACATATAATTTGAACCTAATATCTTTTTTGGCTAGATTGAAGGAGCAGCAAATATTGATGGCAGGGGGCCGTGCACCTGGGATATTTTTGTGAAGAGACATCCAGGTCTCTCTCTCTCTAAAAAAAAAAGAAAGAAATAAAGCTTTGATGTATGGCTTTGCTAGAAATAGTGATGAAAATTTGACTCATTTCAATTGAATATTTCAAACTCGTGCTTAAATGGAGTAATGTCATTTTTACACTCATTTCATATTAGTTGGGATATATATATGCGTCCTTTTTTAAACAGCTTTTCATTTCAAATGGCATCGAGTGACTTTCTCACAATTGTAATATCACAAAACTTTTTCAAGTCAAAAGCTCGAGATAATGTAATGATAATGATAGTTTGGATGTCTTATGGTACGAGTTAGGAATTCTTAACATTTCTTAATTATTATTCTCTTTTTTTTTTTTTTTTTTTTTGACACATTTACTTGGTGGCTTGGCAGAAAAAATTCAAGATGGGAAAAATGCAAATGTAGCCTGTGACTTTTATCATCGGTATAAGGTAGAAAGCTTGTTCCTCTCTCTCTCTCTATACATATATATAATTGATTTCTTTTGATAATCGAAATATTCAACAGGAGGACATACAATTGTTGAAAACGATTGGATTGGATTCATTTAAATTTTCAATCTCATGGACCAGAGTATTACCAAGTAAGATCATGGCTTAGTTTATGATTAATCATGTAAGATGTGTGCCATTTATATAACACTTATATGTAATTCTCTAATGGATTCATTTATGTTATAGAGGGCAAAGTAAGCGGGGGAGTGAACCCACAAGGTGTCAAATTCTACAATGACCTTATCAACGAGCTTTTGTCCAATGGTCAAATTCTTTCTCTCTTTTTTTTTTTTTTCTTCAGCAATATATTTTTTATTTCTATTTCTATAAATGTCAGTTTCTTCGAAAAATGTTATTTCACTAATAATAATTAAGGTAATCAAATCCGTCTTCCCACTTAATTGCATATCTATTCCTATTAAAAATGGAAAATATATCATACATAAGTCAGGAACCTAGGATATATTTGATAATGGTTTTGAAAATTTCTTTGTGTTTTCTAATTTAAATTGTTTGTCAATAATAATTTATTTATTTATTTTTTTAAAAAAATGTTTTGGGTTTTGAAATATAGAAGTATTTTTAAAAGCTTCGCTTTGAACAAACTAGAACTAGCATAAAAGTGTTTTGTAATCTATACATGCATGTCCATATGAAATTTCATATTGTGTGTAGGTATCAAGCCCTTAGTATTTCTGATGCACTTTGATCCTCCTCAAGCACTTGAAGATGAATATGATGGACCCTTAAGTCCCAAGTTTGTGTAAGTGAACACTTCAACCAAAAAACAAACACTCCAATGTTCAAAAAATTAATTTTACCATATCAATAAATGTGATTGTCCCGTTTTATGAATATATAGGAATGATTTTCAAGATTATGCGGACTTTTGCTTCAAGACTTTTGGGGATCGAGTTAAACTTTGGGTGACAATGAATGAGCCCATTGCTATGAGCGTCAATGGGTACAGCACTCCTAATTTTCCACCCGGAAGATGTTCGAGTTACGTTCCCAATTGCACCGCCGCCGGTAACTCTGCCACTGAGCTTTATATTGTTGGACACAATTTGCTTCTTGCTCATGGAGCCGTCGTGAAATTATACAAGGACAACTACGAGGTAATAAAATATAAACAATTTTAAGAAATAAAATATAAATAGAGAAATAGGAGAAGTAATAGGGGAAAAGGATGAGAACATTTTTGGTAGTTTAGTGTTAGACACCAACATCTACAGCGATCTTGGCTGTGATACCATGTGATAGTCTTATTTTTTTGTAAAATGGAAGAGTCATGGCCTCTACCAGCCCTCTTAGGTTAGTCATTGCCTTCTAGGTTCGTCACTGATTGTAGTTGTAGGGGCTGAATATTAGAATAAATATGAATATGAGATATTGGACCTCTTATGATTAATTTAATATGAATGTGTGCAGCCATATCAAAAGGGGAAAATTGGGCTCGCTACATATAGCACTTGGGTTGAGCCAGAAGACAACACATCTTCTAGCCGTGAGGCCGCCTCTCGATATATGGACTTTTTGTTGGGATGGTGAGTGCTGTAAGATACATTCTTGACAGAAAATATATATATATATATATACATTACTTTATTCTTGTGGCTAATCATTCACAATTTTGATAGGTTTGTTGAACCAGTTATATATGGTGATTATCCCGAGAGATTAAAGTTTGCATTGGGGAGTCGATTGCCCAAATTCACCGAAGCTCAATCCAAGTTGGTAAAAGGGTCAATTGATTTTCTTGGTTTAAGCTATTATTCTGCAGGTTACGCAAAAACCGTTTCCCCAGCAAACGGTGTCAACGTCACTTTTTGGACCGATGTGCAAGTCAATTACACCAATGTAAACGCACACAAACTCTCTCTCCCTTCAGTATCAGACTATTAGTATCATGATTTTCTCAATTTCAAGTTTAGATTACATTTTTCACAGTTATATTAAACAAAATAAAATATTATCTATAAACTTGATTATTTCAATTTCACTAGAAATTGAGAGGATTCTATTCCCTCCCTCGGTGGGCATTTGTATATTTGTGTGTTATGTTACATATATATATATATATATATATATATATATGCCATTTTACTAACCAATATGGTGTAAATGTTTTTGCAGAGGGGGTACATGAAACCAAAGGGATTACTAAAGCTCCTTTTATACATAAAAGGAAAATACAACAATCCCACTATATACATCACGGAAAACGGTATAACAATTTCTGTCTCTTGATATTTATTTACCTATTTTATTTTTAAAATTTGAATTTTGAACTTGACACAACTCTTATGTGGCTTTGTGCCACGTAAGTAAAAGTTTGGTTTAAAATGATATCTCTTTATTTTTTTAGGGAAAACTTAACTCATGCAATCTATTAGTCAATTTGTTATGTTTATCCCATTTATCAATTTAGTTCATGTGCCCTACCAAATTGTTATATCATTATTCTCAAAATGTTGAATTGACGTTGTAAATTGGGTGGTAGATCTAAGATTGGGGAGGGTAAGGGTAAATTTTTTTTTCTTATTTTTATGTGCATTAATATTGCTAATACTATTTTTGTTTTTTGAGAAAAGTATTGGTAAATGTATTTATTATACTCTTTTTTGTAGGAATTGGTGGTAGAGATCTCAGAGATCTCAGAAGGATCAAATATTACTACCGGCATTTCTTATCTCTTTCAAAAGCTATCAAGTGAGTGTTTGTCATTAAGTATTGAATAGAAAAAAAGTTGGTGTTTGTAATTAAGTATCATCTGAGGGCTAAAAAAATAGAATACTATTTTTAATAAAAACAAGTTTTTGGACATAAATTTTATACAAACGAGATAGTAAGTTTCTACAACCCGGCTTCTAAAAAGTGACGTGTCCTTTAAACATGTGAAAAGCACATACTTTATTATTAATGCTACTAAAAAAACTTGTTAGAAGTACATACTATATAAAATACATGTGTCTCTCACATATTAAAAGATTGGGAATGCTAGGTGTTCTCTTGATCGTTGATAGATATTATTTTCTAAAATTGCAAAAAAGAAAAATAAGATGACACGGTCATGCTTAAAAAACATATAAAAAATTATAAATATAAAGCAACAAAAAATAAATAAATAAAATAAAGAACCAATATTTCTAGAGTTTTTTATTTTTTATTTTTATACCTAAATTTATAAAATTATGTGTTTTATATTTTTATTAAACATGACACATGTCATCTTTTTATTGAATAAAACTTGATATCAATAGAAAGGTAGAATAAAAAAATCTATTTAATTACGGCTTTATCGTTATAAAATAAATCGATAATTTTTAAATCTTAAAAAGCGATTTGACAAAAGTTCAATTTTGTTGAATACATTAGTAGAGTATTTTTCTATCTCAATTTTGATTGTGGATATTAAAATTTTGTGCAGGGAGGGCGTAAACGTGAAGGCACACTATTCGTGGTCATTTCTTGACAGCTTTGAATGGGGCGCTGGTTACCTCCTTCCGAATGGCATAGTTTTTGTGGATTTTAAGGATAATTTGACAAGACATCTCAAGGATTCTTGTTATTGGTTCAAGAAGTTCCTCTTAAAATGAGCTCAAAAGAACGTGTGAATATATTATAATTATTTACATATTAAAATTATTATTAGGAAAATATGGAGAATTGCTCATAAAGCAATCTCTAGCAGGAAATTTGAGATTTGCCTCAATTAGAATTATATTTTTTATTTACTGTGTATTTCTTGAATTAGGATTCGCTCAGGATTCCCTGAATTATCTTGTCAAACTTTATCAAAGCTTATCGCTTTTTCGTTGATTATTCATCACTTGTTAAAGAGGCCCGTAACAACTTCATATCAAAGCCAAGTGAACGACGACATATCAAATTAATTATGTTTGACAGTATTTTTGAAGAATGTTGACATAATTTCACAACTTTCCCAACGAGTGGAAGGAAGAAATTGCAGTTGGTTGTGAGCAGCAGTGAATCTCACTCTTGTCTTCACTAGACACCCCAAAGACAACCACTCCATCAACTCTTTAGCACAATCATTTTCCAAAATCTAACTCACAATCCAAAGAAAGAGAATCTCTCGACCAAAGTCTACCAAACAAACCCACACCACATCACAGCATTTCTCTCATGGCTTGCGCTGCCATCAATCCTCACAACCCACAACACCTCATACCACAATGTACCACACCAAGCCGCCGCTTAGCTAGCCCCATATTGCAGCACCGCAATCCCAGCCACCGACCTATAAATTGTCGCACCAAATCCTCTGGTGCTGTTGCATCAGTAGCTTCCTAGTTGGCATCCATGTTTGAGTCTCAATCTTGGAAGACTACTACTTGCCCTGCATTTCGGAAGTGTTTATTTTTGAGGTTGAGGTACACACAAAGGAGATGAAGATTTGTCTTTTTTCGTGTGGCCTAGAAAGAGGAAAAAAAAAAAAAAAATAAAGGCCTCGTGATGCTCCTTATGTCTAATGTTTTCTTTGGGCTTTGCTTGAAAATCTTGACAAATCTCCACATTTTATCACCAAAAAAAAAAAAAAAAAAAAAAAGGAGTTGTTGATGCCTTTGGGGGGACACTCATTAAAGAAACCTAATGGAGTAAATCCTTAATCACTTTGGAGGGGGATTTCAAGAGATTTTTTGGATTCAAATATTTTTTGTGTCCAAGTATTTGTGCATGGTCATGGTCATTGTGCTCCACGAGCTTTGATCAATTCTAAATAGCTGCTATTAAGGGGAAAGGAGTGTTACGGATCCACAACACGATGAATATATATTATAATTATTTTCATATTAGAATTATTATTAAATAAGGATTTTAAACTTTCTTTTGATTTTAAATAGGTTTTTTTGTCAATTTATTGTCCAATTAATTAATACAATACCATGTTAAACTAATCGATTTCTTAATGATGAACTGAGTTTTTTAATTATTTTTTCTTCATTATTAAGCGAGTACTTATGGCTAATTGTTACTACATGCATGAGATTTGGACGCTATAAATTTGAATCAGTAAAATCCAAAGAAAAAAAGTTTAAAGCAAGAAGACGATGTGATAGTAATTTTCTGATCTCTGCATGCTATGCTCATTGCCAACCAATCCGAAAGCGGAAAGCCCAAGTCTCAAGATCTACCTCTCATTTTCTTGATTATTTTACCAATAATATATATCTTTTTCTGCTGGTTTTCTATTGCACCTAACCTTAGAAATGGCTAAATATTAATTGATGTTTTTGTCCAAAGGCTGGGTAGATGATTACGAAAAGAAAGAATTTTTTATTTTTATTTGTATGGATGAACGTGTTTATCTACAAGAGAGTAACGATAAGAAATGGAGATTACTTTTATTTCGTGAAATTTCATATTATAATTGAAACCCTTTATATATATTATTTTCTGAAAGTCCATATTATAATTGAAACCCTTTATATGTATAGAGAAGTGCTATGGAGTCAAATAAATGAACACAAATTTTTTTTAAACTAACGTAGCAAGGATTTTTAAATTTAAAAAAAAATGCAATTCCCTCTCCTCTGTCTGCCACAAATGGTCTGTCATGTCAATTTAAAATTTTTTCTTGGTTCATTTGTTTGGCTCCCTAACACTTCCCATATGTGTATATGTCAATGGAGATAGATTTTAAAAGTAGTAAAGAGCTGATTAAACGTAACAACAAACAAAGATTTAAATGGGGTGCATCTAAATAAAGATTTCTGGTGAGAATCCACTTGCTAATGGATTATTTAAGATTTCAAACATTTCTTCAACTATGAACCAAGCTCATGAGTTGTCTGTTGCACGAGGGAAAAAAATTTGAAGTTTTGGCTTAGAAGGCATGAATGTTCCAACAGCTCTATCATGACCACACATTATGTCGCTTACGACAATGAATGGGTCGCAAGAAATTTTAATAAAGAGGTGGTATACACTGCTATACAACAAGTTGAATGACTATACCTCAACTATTAGCTTATAGCGTTTGGTTAACTAAATTGATGTGGCAAGCTATTATTGGAGGGTACAAAATAGCCATTTTATGTGTGGACCTCTCCTATTTTATCAATTGATGGCTGTAAATTTTATGTCATTTTTATTGATGACTTTTCTCGTTTTTCTTGGTTGTTTCCTTTATGTCAGAAATCTAAAGTGCTTTCATGTTTCATTAAATTTAAAAGTTTAGTTGAGAACTTCTTTTCTTGTAAAATCAAACAAATTCAAACAGATAATGGAGGAGAATATGTCTCCGCTGCCTTTTAAAATTTCACCAACACACATGAAATTTTGTATAGACTAACATCCTTACGCTAGGAATTTTGCATAGACTAAATGGTGGGATGGAACCGAGCTTGTGGCCCAAGTTTCAGCCCTTCCATGTGAGTTTTGTACGTTGTGCGGGCCCGTCAGCACAATTCCCAATAATTAGAATTCTTCATTCTTTTATGGCTAGGAGTGGGAAGATTGGCTAATTTGGCTTATCTTGTTATTAAATATAAGATAAGCTTAGTTATCAACGTTATATTAGGATTAATATTTTATTATCATTGTTATCTCATTACCGTCATGCATGTTTATTTAAATAGAATTAATAAAAGCTTCGATGAAATTTGGCTCAACAACTCGTTGTTAAGGGGAGGAAATTTGGCTCACAATCACAAACTGTCAAACTTGTAATAGAGATGAACATGGAAAGGCCCAGTTCACCCAAGGTAATGCCTTTTTTTTTTTTTTTAGGCGTTTAAAATTTATTAGTGATTCTAGACTGCCATACTTTTCTAATTTCCTATCTTGAAACAAATTGTTTAAGATATATATATATATATATATATATATATATATATAAGAAAGAAGAGTTGATTGGGCCACCAAAAGCCCAGAAGCCATCTGGGCTTTTGGCACCAAGGGTTGAGTCCAAAGGTCACAATGGGCCACCACAAATATATATATATAAGAAAGAAGAGTTGATTGGGCCACCAAAAGCCCAGAAGCCATCTGGGCTTTTGGCACCAAGGGTTGAGTCCAAAGGTCACAATGGGCCACCACATTTCTTTGTTTTTTATTGTATCCTGCCCATAACAGAAAAAATGGCTACACCGCCCAATTGGGCTCAGCCGAATGTTACACAGCTTTTTCCTTTTCTTTTCTATTGTCCCGCACCCAAAAAAAATAAAAAATAAAAAATAAAAAATTATTGTTGATAGGGAAGCTCTGAAATAGAGCTTTGATATGATGTTGAGACGTCACTTGAATTCAAAAAAAAAAAAAAAACTCATTTTTGCGTATACCATCTAGGCGACCGGTAATTAACTAGCTTGTTCTGCTATCTGGGTGTTCAGCCATGTTACGAGCAGTTAGGCTTTCCTCTTATCCGTCCATGATGAGCGGACAACGGGGGCCTAAATAACCAAAATTACATACAAAATCAACACCGTTTCATCTAATATATTAGAAGTGAAAAAAAAAAAAAATCTCCGTTGACATCAAGAATCCTTTTATCATCTAAAAAAAAAAAAAAGGGCCAATGGGTAAAAGTTTTGTCATGGAATAAAATTTATAACAAGAATATCCCCACCCTCCAAATGAAGTATATATAGATCAAGAATACAACACGTAGCCAAGTGTAGGTTCCAGCAAAAAAGAAAAAAGAAAAAAGAAAAATAAGTTTTGTTACGTACAATCAGTGTACTTAATAATAAACTATATTATATAATTATATATAAAATATAAATATATAGGTGAAGCATGTTCAATCCTAAGTTCATCACTAACCAGTCTCAACATTTTACCTTTTTTTTTTTTTTTTGTTTTTTGGTTGCTGGGCACTAACACACAAGATTATCATATTATTAGTTTTTACTGAAAAGGTTATCCACCAATGAGAGATGTGAGAGAGTTGTGTAACCTACTTAATGATGTGCATTAAAATTATAGACCCAATAATTATTCTAATTAATAATTAAAAAAATAATAATTAGAAGCCCACCCACTGAGAAGATAGCATTAAAGATCTTTAGGTTAATAGACCAAAATAACCTTCTTTGATTTAACTATAAAGAACAAAGAACAAGAAGCAAAGAATTCAAGAAGGTCAAAATATTCATTTTACTATCAAACAAAATTTCACTCCACACTTGTTTATTGGTTTCAAAAAAGTTTAAGATGTCTTTATCGTTCTGCATTTCTCTCTCGGGCAGAATCTCTCTCTCTCATGCCTCTGATCTCACTCTTTCGCTCAGCTCCTTCTCTCTCTCTCTCTCTCCCTCTCCGACCTCTTCCCCCTACGGATTCTGACAGTCGTCTCGTCCAGTACTTGTCTCGATCACGCTCCACCGGACTCCTCCCCCTCTTCAGCTACTCCAGCCGACCTCCTCCCACTGGTATGTACATTTAATTTGTTGCTTTGATTTTTTTTTATCAATTTTTTTTTCCTGCTAGGGTTTGTGTTTTCATTTGATGATCATCAATTTGAGGTTTGGTGTTTTTTTTCCTGCTGGGGTTTGGGTTTTCGTTTGATGATCATTAATTTGAGGTTTGGTTTTTTTTTTTTTCCTGCTGGGGTTCGGGTAATCTAATCAAAATATTAATAGGCCTTTTGAAGATTAATAGGGCCAGCGTTGAAATGATGAACTTAACCTTGAAAATTTAGAGAGAGAGAGAGAGTGAGACTGTGAGAGGGCGGCGTCTCTCCTCTTTGCTAGGGGCTTTTTAGAAGCTAAACATCGATGCAATGGGCTTTTCCTACTGCCCTAAACAAAACATCGATGCACCCTAGGCTGCCACGTAGTGTGGCTGTCTCAATTATCATGGACTAAGCAGTGGGGTTCTTTAATTATTTATTTCACAAAACCTTAATCCAGTTGAGGATGAATGAATGCTAGCTGTTTTGTTTTGGGAAAAGTGGTGAAAAATATCTCACATTTCAAATCCCCACTTGTGGGGCACTTCTTGCTGTTGATGCAAATTATGTTTGAAAAGTGGGGACTCTGCACTTTTTCCTTTTATATTTTGAATATATTCTCCTATGGCCTATTGTTTATGTGGTGCGAAATCTACTCTTCCAGCATTCTGTGTTTTAATTTTGTTTAGCCGACATTTTGGCTTCTTTGAGAAGAAAAAGATTGTAAAGAAGTTAACTGGTTTTCTCTGTTCAGTAGATGATTTTTTCGCTACTTTTACAGTAGGATAGTTTGTGCCTAGTAGTGCAAGTAGTGACATGGCTTTCTTTCGGTTGTTGAAGAGATGTTCAAGCAAGCAGTATACTGCTTAATGATAAATTTGAAGTGCGGCTAGGGAGCCTGAGCGAGGTCTGTGCTCAAGAAGGGGATGCTCATCAAAGCAGAATTACCAGATTGCTGCGGTTGCCACAGTAAGTATTCTATTAATAGTTCAATATCTTGATAGTTGATTCATTTTTCAGAACTTGAATACACCTAGATGAACATTATACTAGATGTGCTCAAATCTGCACCTCCTCCTGCTGTATGAATAAAGTGGAGGGTGTGGTCATGGTCTAAATCCCACTAGGTATCTGTGTAGGTTATGTCTGAAAAGAAAAGAAAAAACTATATATCGAATTTAATATGAGTTTGAATTCACTCACTTGTTAAGTTTCTCATTATGTTTGACTTTCCACATTCTGTTAGCCTCTAATAGGGAATCAGCCTGTAGTTAGTCTTTCCATCTGGCCGGATGGGGGTTGCTCCCTTGGTGCCCAAGGGGTGGCTGAAACCACTCCCAATGGTGAGCCACCCCCATGGAGCCAAGGGGGTGGCTAAAACCACCCCCAAACCACCATTAGGGGTGGTTTTGGCCACCCCCAATAGCCACTGGGGGTGGTTTCAGCCACCCCTTTAGTGGCTCGGCCACCCCCAGTTAGGGGTGTCAAGGCGGTTGGTAGATTTTACTAACCGCAACCGCTAACCGGTTAGCGGTTAATGAAATAGATAATCGCACGCTAACCGCTTTTTCAAAATTGAGCTTTTTTTTTTTTTTTTTTTTTGGCTTTTTGGGCTTTCTTTAGGGCTTTTGGAATTCTTTTTTTGGGCTTTTTTTAACCCTCTTTTTTTTTTTAGTGTCTTCTTGGGCCCAATTGCTATAAAAAGAGCCCATATTGAAAAGTCAAAAATATTTGACCCAAAATTTACATTTACTTGTACTTTAAAAAAATTTCCTTAAATCTTAAATTATAACCGGTTAACAATTTTTTTTTTTTTTTTTTAAAAAAAAAACAACACACACACACACACACACACACACACACACACACACACATATATATATATATATATATATAAAATCAACACAACATATAAAAAAAAGTTCATAATTCAAACAACTGTCCCAACATATATATATAAAAAAAAAAAGTTCAACACAAAACATATAAAATAAGTTCAAATAAAACATTAAATGATACAAATAAAACATTAAAACTTCATCAATCCTCTCATTTGGTCCTCTAGCAAATCCCGTGGACATCAAAAGAAGAAAAGTTATAAACTTAAACATAATAATATTAAGGCACAAGCATGTACACATATCAAAATGTGCTTAATATAATTGTATTGTAATTAAAATACTATGACAATTCAAAAAATGATAACCTTTGTTACTAACAAACCTCTAGGCAAAAGATAAAGCAGCATTTGAACTTGAAGGTTGAGTCACATCTATGAATAAATAATTAGAATAAATTAATAAATAATGAAAACTAAATGAAGTTGTAAATAACTAATTTATAAACATTTACCGAGCTCATCAAATTCTGTCAAAAACTCCTCAAACTCGGCATCGCTTAGACGTCTTTATCTAGTTGTGTGTGCAAATCAAGGCTTCAGAGGTAAGTGGAGACAATGAACTCCTAAAGTAATTCAATACACGCTTACCGGTGCTAAATGCGGATTCAGAAGCAATAATGAGCTTGAGAGAGTTGAGAGACGAGAGTTGAGACGGTGTCACGGTGAGAGTTTGAGAGAGGCTGCTGTGCTGAGTGATTTTGAGATGATTTTCGTGAGATTTAGGGTTGGGAAGAAATAGATGAATATATAGAAGTGCAAAACGACGTAGTTTTGCCTTATATATATATATATATATATATATATATATATATATTTTTTTTAAAAAAGGTAAAACTATTAACTATCAATGATTCAGTTTCAAAAAAAAATTGTTACAAATGGTTCAAAAAATTCAAAATTGTTCAAAAAATGGTTAATTTTCTTTTTCTCAAAAATGGTTAAATTTCTTTTTCTAAAAAATGTTCAAAAAATACATTAATACTTCAATTGTGATTATAAGTAACACATTGTTGAATCTAATGTCAATTACTTAATTTGATATTATATAATCATATAATCTCATTAAATTATATCATATGATTAATTATTTAAATTATTATCGTATTTACTTTTAATCTTTTTTTTTGAATTGAACTTAATATCTAATGGTAAATGGTAATGTTCAAACTCCTAAATCCTAAATTCTTAAATTATCTAATAATGCTTTAATTAAATTGTAGTTATAAGTAATATATTGTTTAATTAAATTGAATCAATTGTGATTATCACTGTACATAAATGATATGATTAGCTTGTAGACTTATAACTTATAAGTTATGTCATATTATAAATGTATTATTTATTATTATATAATCATATGATTTAATGATCAAGTTATTATGTGATATAATCATATCAATTATAGTGATAATATATAAATTACTAAAATTATAATGATAATACATTAATACTTAAATTGTGTTTATAAGTAACACATTGGCCATTGTTTAATCTAATGTCAATTACTGAATTTGATATTATATGAATCATATCATCATTGTACATTAATAATATGATTCACTTGAAGTCTTGAATAAAATATTTAAATTGTCATTGAATCATATGATTAAGTATTGATATTATACATTTATATTATTCATATTCATATGTAGACTTATATAGACTTATAAGTTTATAACATACATTGGAAATAAGTTTCTAGATATTTAATTGTTGTATTAATATGAATTGGTATAAGTATACTTATGAGTTATGTCATATTATATATGTATAATTTTTTTTTATATAATCAAATGATTTAATGATCAATTGATCATGTGATATAATCATATAAATTATAGTGATAATATATTATTACTCAAATTGTGATTTAATTATTTTTTTAAAAAATTGTGATTTAATGATTACGTGATTATGTTATATGTATAAATATTTTTATAATTATAATTATAAAAATATATTATATAAAAAGGCGGTTAGCGGTTACGGTTAGTACACCCAATAACCGCTAGGCGGTTATAGCGGTTAGTGGTTAATACGGTTAAGCAGTTAGCGGACGGTTTTTAACCGCCCACATTGACACCCCTACCTTCAGTGGGTACTAGGGGTGGCTTGGCTTGGCCACCCCCATCCGGCCAGATGTAGGCCACCCCCATGGCTAAAGGGGGTGGCTCGGCCACCCCCTTGGTGCCCAAAGAGGTACCCATTGGGTGTGGTTTAGGCCACCCTCTTGGTGGCTTGGCCACCCCCATCCGGCCAAATGGGGGTGGCCCATGGCCAAAGAGCCACCCCCACATTGCCAATTTTTATTTTTTGAAAGAATATTTTTTAAATAAAAAAAAATTAATTAGGTGTGATGACGTGGCCACTTATGCCAAGTGTCAAATTTTAATTGGTCCACGTGTTAGTGATGTAGACTTCCGCTAAGTCAACTAACAGTTAATGGATGGAAGGATCAATTTGATCTTTATCAAAACTATAGATATCTTGTGTGATACAAATCAAAGCCTAGGAGGGGGAAAAAAAAAGTGTACAAACCCTAGGGAGGTTTTTAGTATTTAACCCTTAAATAAAATTCTTCGGAAACTTTCCATCTTCAGTAATTTATTTATTATTTTTTCTCATTTGATTAGAATTCATTAATTGAGGGCTTATTAAATTGGGGCCCTTTTTATATTACTTATTTACTATGATTTGAGCTTTAATCAAGGATTCTGAACGCTAGCTTGAATTTTGGATTGAACTTTGTAAGGCTTTAATAAGGCTCGCAAATAACAAAATTTTGAAAAAAAAAGAGACAAAAAACAAAAGAGAGAAGAATTCAAATTTAAATAAGGCTCGAATAGAGAACTTTTCATCAATATTTGACTATTTTTTTATTCAAATGTCGGAAATTGTATTCCGTTGAAAACATTTTCCTAAAAAATAACTTCCCTTAAAAATATTTTAAGTCGAAACAAATGAAATCTAAGATTTGGATTTGTATTATTTCTAACTGGAGACTATACCTCATGAAGCG
>NC_081545.1:23235547-23250191 GCF_901000735.1 Corylus avellana | reverse complement strand
TATAATCAAATGATTTAATGATCAATTGATCATGTGATATAATCATATAAATTATAGTGATAATATATTATTACTCAAATTGTGATTTAATTATTTTTTAAAAAAATTGTGATTTAATGATTACGTGATTATGTTATATGTATAAATATTTTTATAATTATAATTATAAAAATATATTATATAAAAAGGCGGTTAGCGGTTACGGTTAGTACACCTAATAACCGCTAGGCGGTTATAGCGGTTAGTGGTTAATATGGTTAAGCAGTTAGCGGACGCTTTTTAACCGCCCACATTGACACCCCTACCTTCAGTGGGTACTAGGGGTGGCTTGGCTTGGCCACCCCCATCCGGCCAGATGTAGGCCACCCCCATGGCTAAAGGGGGTGGCCGAGGTGCCCAAAGAGGTACCCATTGGGTGTGGTTTAGGCCACCCTCTTGGTGGCTTGGCCACCCCCATCCGGCCAAATGGGGGTGGCCCATGGCCAAAGAGCCACCCCCACATTGCCAATTTTTATTTTTTGAAAGAATATTTTTTAAATAAAAAAAAATTAATTAGGTGTGATGACGTGGCCACTTATGCCAAGTGTCAAATTTTAATTGGTCCACGTGTTAGTGATGTAGACTTCCGCTAAGTCAACTAACAGTTAATGGATGGAAGGATCAATTTGATCTTTATCAAAACTATAGATATCTTGTGTGATACAAATCAAAGCCTAGGAGGGGGAAAAAAAAAGTGTACAAACCCTAGGGAGGTTTTTAGTATTTAACCCTTAAATAAAATTCTTCGGAAACTTTCCATCTTCAGTAATTTATTTATTATTTTTTCTCATTTGATTAGAATTCATTAATTGAGGGCTTATTAAATTGGGGCCCTTTTTATATTACTTATTTACTATGATTTGAGCTTTAATCAAGGATTCTGAACGCTAGCTTGAATTTTGGATTGAACTTTGTAAGGCTTTAATAAGGCTCGCAAATAACAAAATTTTGAAAAAAAAAGAGACAAAAAACAAAAGAGAGAAGAATTCAAATTTAAATAAGGCTCGAATAGAGAACTTTTCATCAATATTTGACTATTTTTTTATTCAAATGTCGGAAATTGTATTCCGTTGAAAACATTTTCCTAAAAAATAACTTCCCTTAAAAATATTTTAAGTCGAAACAAATGAAATCTAAGATTTGGATTTGTATTATTTCTAACTGGAGACTATACTTCATGAAGCGAAAGTCACTAATATGAATCTCCCTCCCCTCTCGTGTGGACATCCAAAAAAAAAACAAAAAATGATTTGTATTACTATATAAAAGTATTTCTGATAGTGTATTCTAGAGTCGGGAGAACAAAAGAAATTCATTTGGAGAATTAAGTGGAACAATAAAAAAAATTCATTTGGTGGAACAATAAAAAATATTCATTTGGAGAATTAAGTGGAACATTAATACTGAATTCAAGAACAAGATTTGATATTAGAGTAACTAAGCAATCACTTCATTTTTCAAGCAAGGCCTGTATTTGACTTGTGTAACACTGGTTCTATCTGCATATTCAATGTCACAACAATCTCTTCCTCCAGCCTGTTCAACAAAACAAACAAACTGCAGTTGTCAATAAACAAAACAACCTTAAAAAACCCTTGAAGAGTGTGTAATGAAATGAGAGCATGCACTCACCTCCAGGCGTGTTGTTGCTGGTGAAAGCACCTGAATTTTGGTGATTGCATCCGCTGAATGATTACCAGTGGATGAACAATTTGGTAAACCCCGAGGCGATTTTCTAATATATGTAGTAATAACTTGTTCATCACCTTGTGTAAGCTCTATAGAATCAAAGAAAAACACATGGGGAGCTTGACAGGGATCGCTGGAGAGTGGTCGGGTGTAGAACATGTAGAAGTGTAGCTTTACCTCTCTCCTCCATTTTGTAAATGTCTGAAGGGGTCTGCATAAAATGCTCCGAGGGATTATGTTTTCATAGATATAAGCAGAGTAGCCCCAAGAGACAGAGAAAGACCAGTTGGTTGGCCTGTGGTAGCATATGGTTTGTTGAAGAAGACGGGATTGGTCGGCTTTCGCCGCCTTCATGAGGTGGTTTATGGCTTCCGAACGGTTCATGGAAGGGAAGATTGGGTCAATGGCGTCAATGTGGTGGAAGGAGAGGAAAGGGGTATGGGGCTGAGCTGATAGAAAACCTGTTGTGTCATTGCGCATATCAATCTGCAAGAAATACAACATAGTAAATCATATGTAGGGATCAGAAAATATATCTACTAATTATATCAAATCATGAGCCAAACACCAGCCAATTAATTACCTGGTGAAATCCTTTCTCGAGAGTTAAAGAAATTCCTAAATCAGCCAAACATGAGTGCAAAATATAATCACTGAAATGCTTCTGCGGATCTCTCTCAATACAAGAGTCTAGCTTGGCTGCCAATGCCTCCACAGCAGGGTAACTCAGAGCATATCCAGCCCCACCAAAAGCCATATCAAACGAGAAAACAATGTTGGATATAACAGACTCAGAATTCGACCCAATATAGTAGTACTTTGAATGGTTGTATTTTGCAAGAACCCCAATTAAATTATCAAGAAAAAAGATTGTATCGTCATCTCCCATCACATACCACCTCACGTTTTTATCTCCCTCCCTAAATGCTTCAATTATTGCTCGCACAATTCGAGCCGGAATTGGCTTCACAGTTTTCGGTAATGTTGGGATCTTCCTGACATCTTCGCTGACACGAAGAGGAGGAAGATTTGAAGGCCATGGTTGGAATTCCGGCCCCGGAGGTTTGTCGAGGAAAAGATATCCCCGGGTTATGTTTGGTCGCCACCATGATTCAACGTATGGTTTTCTGGAGTTCCATGTATTTAGTGCACCGACAATTCCAAAAACAATGTGGCTGATGTTGGTCGGAGAGTTGGGAGTAGTAGTAGGGGTGGGACATGAGCAGGTTGATAAGAGACGACTGAAAGGTTGGTAATTGCTGGGAGGGTTTAAGAAGAAGATGCAGAACAAAAAGATGAGCAGCCCTGAAATAGATACCGACTTGTATAGGGTTCCATGAGATGAATAGTTGTGATTTTTTTGAATTTTGCTCCATTTTGAAGAAATTGAAGAAACCATTGTCAATGGTGAAAAGCTGTTGAACCCAGAAAGATGGGAGATAGATCCTCTCCATTTCATTTGAGATGGAGGGAAGCCATTTGGGCAAATTAGGTTATTATGATTCTTCCTTAAGCTTGCTAATATTCTGATAAATATTTGGGTGAAAAAAGAAAGAAATAATGCAATAAACTATTTAGGGTTTAGGACACCATTAGGTAACTAGCAGCCTAACACCCCCAATTTAATAATCTATTCAATTAATGAATATTCATAACGATTTTTTTCACAAAAATAATATTTAAATGCCTTTTTTTTTTTTTTTTTTTTTTGGGGAGAAATGGAAAGAGTTTTATTGCTTAATCATTGTCGGGGGAGGGTGTCTCCCCTAAAATAATCGTGTGAATACAAGCTGGATACTCCATATGCCAAGTCCTAGTTTCGTTTTCATGGATAGCCCATCGTGCAACCCCATGGGTTAAATGCCTAATTATATATAATAAATATTTTTTTATTTAAGGCTCCTAATTATGGTAATTAAGTAATTAAAAAGAAAAGAGAATTAAATCTCCAGCTTTAATAAGGCTTAATAAATTGATAGCAGTAGATAGGAAAATTCAAATAATATTAACTACATTCTTAATAAACGTTCTATTGTTGGAAAAAACAATTAAATGCTAAGAAGAATAAAAGTTTCCAAAATATTCTTCAATTTTACAAACTTCTCTCTTTAGAAGTTTCCATTTTTTTTTTCTTTTTTTTTTTTTTCTCTATTTAGATCTTATTCAAAATAGAAAGGTTAATTTACCAAAAACTCAATCGATCATTAATTATTTTAATTTGATTTCATGAAATATTTTACTATTAAGAACAACAATATATATATATATATATATTTGGGTGAAAAAGGAAAGAAATAACGCAATAAACTATTTAGGGTTTAGGACACCATTAGGTAACTAGCAGCCTAACGTCCCTAATTTAATAACCTATTCAATTAATGAATATTCATAACGATTTTTTTTCACAAAAATAATATTTAAATGCCTAATTATATATAGTCAATATTTTTTTATTTAAGGCTCCTAATTATGGTAATTAAGTAATTAAAAAGAAAAGAGAATTAAATCTCCAGCTTTAATAAGGCTTAATAAATTGATAGCAGTAGATAGGAAAATTCAAATAATATTAACTACATTCTTAATAATGGTTCTATTGTTGGGAAAAACAATTAAATGCTAAGAAGAATAAAAGTTTCCAAAATATTCTTCAATTTTACAAACTTCCCTCTTTATAAGTTTACTTTTTTTTTTTTTTTAATTTTTTAATTTTTTTTATTTAGATCTTATTCAAAATAGAAAGGTTAATTTACCAAAAACTCAATCAATCATTAATTTTTTTTATTTGATTTCATGAAATATTTTTACTATTAAGAACAACAAATATATATATATATATATCCCATTTTATTTTGAACCTTGGACAATTGTGTAGCATAATATCGGATCAATTTGTTTTATTTTGATAAAATCATGCTTTCTCATTAAACAACTCAAATGGATGGAGCAATTTGCTCCATCAACAAAATCTCGTTGATACATGCAGGGGCAGGGGGCTGATCAACCATTTTTTATCTATCAGACCCAACGTAGCAATTCTAGATAATGCATGTCCAGTTCGATTCCCTAATTCCCTGCGAACATGCATCATTTGCCATCTAGGAAAGGCTCGCAGCTCGCCCTTGAAGGTTGGGTTGATAATGGTCACAATGGCTGAATCATCGATGAGGGCAACCAATTCTCATTCTAATTTGTAGAACTAGCAACTAGCAAGAGATCATAGATTAGCAATATTAATAACACCAGTCAACATTAATTAACGAGATTAACGAGAAATCACACTTCTATTAATCATTCACACCAAAATGAGTAATTTCGAAACCTATCAAAAGGAAATTGAAAAGCATTCTGTTTTTTTACCAGAAAATTAATATTTCCTCTTATTGGAGACTCCCACAATCAATGGTAGCATTTGTATATTGCCTGGATATTTAAGTGCTTACCAAACTTAAAAATTGACAAAGCCCTTTTCTAGGGGTTAAAAAGCGGGCACCTTAGTTGGAATCTTTTAAATATGCCATATCACCTTTTTTTTTTTGTTTTGTTTTTCTATGCTCTCGTTAGACCTTTCATATTCTTGTTTTTTTCTATTGACAATTTTAGTATATATAAAGAGCTTTATTATTATTATTTTTTTTTAAGTATTTATAAAGTAGGAGGCCTTAGGGTTTAGCCGAGGACCGCACTACCATTGAGCCGGCCGCAGCTAGAGGAAAAAAGTTGGAAGGAATACTCGGTTTTATTCTCAATGTTTTCAATTATGTAGTAGAGCTCAAAAAAAAAAAAAAAAAAAAAAAAATTAGAGAGTGCTCCAGTCAACAACTCTTGTAACTTGCATATCCGTTTAATAAAACACGAGGAATGGCAAGACTTTCAATCGACCTAATAATTGCTTATAGGAGTGATAATATATGTTTGTGTTTCGAGTTTGAGTTATATTGAGACATATTTAAAATTATATAGGTTAAATAATTTAACTCGAACACTTCAATTAAACGGGACAAACTCTTCAACCTTAATCTTCTAATTAATTTTGTATTGAGTTTGTGTCGGATTTATGAGTCATGCATGTTAAAATTTGTTTACCACTATGTCGTATGTTAGGTTCAAGTCGTGTCAACATGAATATAATATTATATAGGTCAACTTTAACCCAAAACATTTAATTAAACGAGTCAAACTTTTCAACGTAATCCTTTAAATTTGTAGTGAGTACGTGTCTAGTTATTGTAACCATAATTTTTGACTTGATCAGTGGAACTCTAATCTTGGAAATTGTCATACCTGTGAAAATGTCAGATATATGTTAACCCAATTCACCTCAAAATATCAATTCTGACAATACCAGAGAAATTTGAGAGTTTTTTATTTCCAGAGTTACGTCGGTGCCGGACCGCCGGTCAATGATCTTTCACAAGTCCAATGGTCATTTTAAGAGCCGCATCATCCTTGGAGTGACACAAGAGAGACTTGTAGCATTACTCCAACATTAGGTCATGAAAGGAAACAAAACAAAAAATTTCAGAGGAATCAAGTATCGTTCTATAGAAAATCTTGCAAGCCATTAACGCTGAAATATTAAAAAGACGCTATATATTGGAAGAAAAATACCGGAGAAATTTTTTTTCCTATCCATTAAAGAGACCTTATTCAGTAAATTTTCTCCCCAACAAGAGAGAAACCACTCCTCCTTTGGGTTTTGATGGTGTTGGTGAATCATTCCCAACCAAAATGTACGATTTCGGGATCTTTTGGACGAAGGGGAAAGTTCTAGGGTAGAAGGATCAAAATTTTTGGGCAAAAAACTGCAATTTGTTAACTGTCCAAAGAGTCCCAAGGAAGAAAAAGATCCCACTGGTCAAAACTATGTTGTTGAATTTGTACCAACTGATTTGGAATTACATCAGTTGGATGTGATTAAGCGTAGTCCCAGCCAATTGAGCTACTTCTTGGGGACGAAAACAACTTTTCTTAATAGTGAATTAAAAGAAGATATCTATATTATATAAAAAAAAAATAAAAAAAAAGAAGGATGTCAAGTGGATGGACATGAGGAAAAAGTCTACAAATTAAAAATATCCCTCTACTGACTCAGGCAATCATCGAGACAATGATATTTAAAGTTCCACTAGGTAATACTTGAAATTAGTTTCAAGATAAGTCCACTAGATCATTGTGTTTACATATATAAGGAAAAAGACACGTGTCACTTTTATAAACTAGGTTGAAGAAAATTTCTCCAACCTAATTTGGAGAAAAACTTTGGTCATTTGAACATATGAGATGCATATATTTTTTTAATAGCAAAAACAAAGTTGGAATAAATAATATTAAAAATCCATGTGCATCTCACATGTTATTAAAAAAATTGGACACGTGTCATTTTTATAGACTGGGTTGAAGGAAGTTCCTTCAACCTAGTTTGGAGGAAAACTCTATCCCTTTTTTTCTCATAAAAAAAATTAGAATTAAATTTATACGGTTAAAAAAATACAAAAGATGCGCTGTAGTTGTTTAACAAATCTAAACCAAATCCCTCAAAATCTGTAGTTATCTCCTACCTAGATGTTTGCCCTTTTAAAATTATTGCTAGGTTGAGAAAGATTGCATACAAATTGGAACTACCTAATTAATAAAGCATTAGCTTAATCAATTAATAAAGCCCCCAAGTGGAGATAACTTTGTTTTTGAATATAAAATAGTTAAGAATAAAATAAAGATTCAACTTGTCATCTCCCTCTTGACAAAAAGAAATGAAAAATTGTCATCTAATTAACATAAACAAGTAATCTTAATTGTCATCTACATCTTCGCATTCGGGTAATTTATATTAAACTGCATTGCATGTACTCATGATTTAATTTAGTTATTTATTCTTATGAAGAAATAATATTATGAACTCCCATCACTATAAAAAAAGAGAGCATATAAACTTTTGTGCCACCTTTGAATATATATTTTGTTAACAGAACTATCCAATCTCTAAAATAGAAGATCTTGAGCGGGATCTCATACTATATAAATTAACTAGCACAAATTGTCATCATGAACTAATCTAATAAATTGGCATCATCTACAAAAAAAAAAAAAAAAAAAAAAAAAATCTGCTCAAAGTCAATTATTTTTGTTCAAACTTAATTCATGAACACTAGAAAAAAAAGAAGAAGCCAAAATAGTGACACATGGAATGTGACGTTTTTACCACCTCTGCCCCTGCCCCCTCCCCCAACAAAAGTGATGTAGTGACGTTTGCATAGCAATATTTTCAAAATGACCTTAAATATAGTGACTGGATTCAAAATTGGAGACGTTTGAACAGTGAAAATGTCGAGCAATATTTAAGCCCAAATGTCACTTTTTGAAAAGCGACATGTGAATAGTGCCAACATCACCTTTCACAAGGCAACATTTAAGCTCAAATGTCACTTTTTGGAAGGCAGCATGTGAATAGTGCACATCACCTTCTAAAAGGTGATGTTGGCACTATTCACTTGTCGCCTTTTAGAAGGCAACGTGTGAACATGGGCATTACCTTTTTGAAAGGTAACACTTTGCATTGTTCAAATGTCGCTACTCTTAATATATATATATATAAAACCAAAAATCAAATTATTTTTCTTTTAAAAAAAAAACAAATTCAAATTAATTTTTTTTAAAAAAAAGTTAGTGGTGCCGACAGCCACCCTTGATCTGCCCAAGGGTGTCTTGAAAGGCCACCCCTAGGGACATCTAGGGTGGCTCGCGGGCCACCCTCTACCCCAGGGGTAGCTGTCGATTTGGCAACAAACCAGTGGCAACCCAACTTTTATATATATATATAGTTTTATGCGTGTGGATGAAAGAGGGAGAAATTTTGAAGTTTTTGGGTGTAGGTGGTAGCCGTAAACGCTAACTTTAAGCGTTAATATTTTCAAAATTTGAGACGTTTGAATAGTAACATATTAGTCACGATTCGCTATTCACGCACAAAAGGTGATGCATGAATAGTGTTACCATTTTAGTGGCGTTTTCCAAAAACATCACTATCCCAAACATCACTTTTTTTCTTTTTCTTTTTTTTTTTTTGGTTGAAACGTTGAACCCAATTTTACAACCATGCATCTAACTGTTTCACTTCTGAGTTTACATCTCAATTCCTACCAAATCTCTCCTTCCTTAAAAAGGACAAAAAACCAAGTATGTGTTGTTAGATCTTAACTAATTGGAATTAAGTTACATGCCTTGATGGGATGAATAAATTGCAATTGCATGCAGGCAGGGGGTGGACCTAAGCCTAAGGTGGAGGGACGAATGTCCTCCAAAATGTTTACAAATTTGCTTTTAAGTATACAAATTTTATAGATTTGTCCCCTCAAAATAATATTTTTGTCCCATTTTAGTTCTTTTTTATTTTTAGTTTTACCTCCCCAAAATAATATTTGATTCCTCTTTTAATTATTATTATTATTTTTTTTTAAGTTTTGCCTCCTCTTTCAACATTAAAAAACCTAAAATACCCAATTTATTTAATTTCATTCCAAATTCTAGTTCGCTTCTAACTAAAAACTCAATTTGGTTTGGGACTTTAATTGAATATGTGAAAGGAAAAGCTAAATAGTTGGATTCTTTAAGTGGCTTTTAACCAACAATCAGTTACCAATATTTGACATTATTATTATTTGAGGCATAGAGAATTGTTAGGAAAAATGGTCTACACTCAAAAGTATATTTTTTCTTGAACCCTATAGATCGTGTTTAGTTAGTTGTTTATACTATTGCGTGTTTGTTATGTCGTAAGATTAAATGTAAGACTTTTATACTTTTATTTTTATATAAACACACAGAAACACATATAAAGAGATTATATGTATTTATGTGCTTTTGTAGTTATATAAGTCTGTCAATCTCTCCAACCAAAAAAAAATATCAACCTCCCAACGCCACAAATCCTAATTCTACCCCTTCATGCATGTGTTTGTGCTTGAAGAGTACTCTTGTGTGCTCTTATAGACCGAGTTGGAGACTAGCTAGGGAGTTTTGTTATTCAGAAATGCTACAATGAGGTGTAAAAGTTCCAAATCCTAATTGTATGTCTTTTTGTGTGGAGGGCCCAATATTCCGAGGACCCACTTGGGCCTCATTGAAGGCCCATGGGATCTTATCAACTAAAGGTCATCCCACTGGAACCTGTCTGGCCACATAGACTCGAGAGAAAGCCCAAATCTTTGGTTACTGACATTCCAAAATTGGGAGGGTCTCACGGAACGCCATGTACGGGTGCGACACATCACATCTTTTTTCCCGTATGAATGGGATAAATTGTATATAATCATATAAGGCAACACAATCTACCCTTTATTATCTTGTTTATTTAAAATAAAAAAAGAAATATACAATTTTTTATTTGTTCATCTATTTTTTTTAAATGTAGAGAAATCCTCTGTGTTTTTTTTTTTTTTTGTTTGAACATACACGACACAGATACGCAGATGCATGGATAATGTTTGTCTAGGCTCCAAACTTAGGGACTTTAGCGGTAGAGATTTGAGCAAGGAAGTGCTTCGCTACAAAACACCGTTGGATCTTCCCAGTAGCCGTCTTTGGGAGAGAATCAGTTATAAATACCTTTTTTGGGACTTTGAAGCCAGCAAGACTCTTCTTGCAAAATCTCAGTACCTCTGCCTCGTCAATCTCTGATCCTTCTCTTCATATGATTGCACAATTTATCTGTTAATTACCAAACCAGACAATCAAAATAAATTATATCTTTGCTTTAACATAATAATTAAGAAAAAAATAAAAAAAACACCTCAAACTAACGGTCATTTGCAATAGAGTCCTACAATATTAAAAATAGTTCAAAATCTAACATTTCTCCACTGACTTGACGTGGAAGACACTGATGATGACTCATCTACTTTTTTCCACAATGCAAATTTGTATTCTTCATCCTCCTCCACTCAAACAAAGAGGGTACTTTAGGGTTGTGATGATTTTTTAATTCTTAATTTCTAAATTATTTTATTATTATTCTTTTGTCGTTTATGCATATTTTATAACGGTGGAATCACAAACATATAAACAACTTTTTTTTTTTTAATCACAAATGATAAATGCTATAGTGCAATAAAGAAATCATTCTTAGTATGTGAAAGTTTTAAGTGACAATAAGTCACAGGCCTGGAGCCATAAAAGTCTTAGGTGACAATAGGTCATAGACCCCATCAATAAGTGGATGAAACCTATAACTTCTTGCTATCTAAAACTTTTATGAGGTAAAAATAATTTTTTTATTGCACTATAACATCTCTTTCGTTATAAATTCTGCTTTCTGGCGTAGGTTTCCAACATTCCATCACACCATGGGTGATGGGTCCATATAAATTATCAACAAACAAACAGTGACATGTACGTGCATGCCACTGTCAACGGCTTCACGTAAATTCTCTTTTGGGTTGATGAACACAACAACAACATCAATAAATTAAATAAAAGAAACAACAACAAAAAAAATTATAAACAAAAAAAAGGGACTGTACTACTTGTTAATCTTATTACCTCTTCGCCGTATTTGTCATCAGGGACCCCGAAGGCAACTCCTTGAGCAATTTCAGGATGAGACAAAAGTACTGCATCCACCTCAATCGGTGATATTTTCTCCCCTGCAATTATAATAATAATAATCATCATGATATTGGAGTAATATTATAGAGAAATCTCGAAAAATTTACCCCCACGATTAATGAGCTCCTTGATCCGGCCAACAAGATGCAAATACCCGTTTGAATCAAAGTACCCGAGATCGCCCGTGTGAAACCACCCAAACCGAAAAGCGGTCTTGTTAGCCTCCGGGTTATTTTTGTAACCCATGGCCACATTTGGTCCCCTTATACACACCTCCCCGCTTATCTCAACCTCTTGAGTCACCTCATTCTCATCCAACACCGTCATTTCTTGACCAACCGGAATTCCCACCGACCCGTGCGTATGCGGGCCGTCCTCAGGTAGCAGGTTCGACGCCATCAGATGGGCTGCCTCTGTCATCGCGTACGCCTCCACTACTGGAGCCCCGAACGCCTCCTCCAGCCTGCTCAGTATGGCTGGCGCCAGAGACGCGCTACAGCTCCGGATGAACCTGAGCTTCGGGTATTCAGATTCCGGGTTACCCAAGTGCCGATCCAATATGATTTGATGGATTGTCGGCACTGTGGTATACCACGTGGCCTTATATTTGTGCATGTCTGACCAAAACGTTGAAGCTGAGAATCAGCCCGAGGCTGGGAGAACCACGGTGACTCCGGCTCCGAGTGAGCTTAGCAATGCGGCTATGAGCCTGTGGACGTGGAAGAGTGGGAGGACTAACACGGTCGAGTCGGACTCGTTGAGTTTGTAGACTGACCTAATGTTTAGCACCAACGAGGCCAAGTTGAGCTGCGTCAGGGGGACACCCTTGGGCCAGCTCGTGGTGCCGGACGTGTGGAGGAAGAGGGACACGTCGGCCGGGTGGTTGGTGAGTTTGGTGAGCGAGTTGGGGTCCGAATCAGACTGAGTTAGCGACAGAGCGAGCTCAGTGTCAGCTTCGGAGAGCGCGGCTGTTGCGTGTAAGATTTTAAGCTTTGAAGCCGTGGCTTGAGCTGGGTCGTTTCCTTCTTTTGAGGTTAATAAGAACTTGGACTCTGAATCAGCTAGGTAGAATTCGAACTCCTCTGATGTGTAGGCTGGGCTGAGCGGCGCAGCCGTGGCTCTCGCTCGGATTACCGCCAAAAACATTATAACAAACTGCAATCGCAAATACCAAATAAATAAACAAATCATTTCCGGTTGAAACAAATTAGAGGAAAATGAAATGATGACTAAAACGAATTTCTATATAAATAAAAAAATCTAAAAGAACCTCAGAATTTTAGGCTTCTTTTGAAACTCAGTCAACCAATGAACAAGCCCCAAATTTTATGCTCGTTTTTTTTTTTTCCCGACGTTTCTCAACCTCCAAAGACATAATTATAAAAGCAGAGAAAAAAAAAAAGAAAAAAAAAAGAGACGAGAGAATTCATCAGAATGAACAAAACCTCGACGGTGTTGGGGAAAACGAGCGCCACGACATCTCCGACGCTTACACCAGCAGCGACAAGCCGAGTGGCGGCACTTTCGATGAGTTCTTGAAGGCGAGCGTATGTCAAATCCAACTTGCCTGAGACCGAGAGGGCTCGCCGTGATGCGAACTCTCTGGCGGCACTTGTCAACAATCCGGTGAGTGTTTGATACTCCATTTTTTTTTTAAGTGGGAGATAAGCCTAATGGATTGCTTTAGAGATTGAGATAAGAAGAAGAGGTACACGCGGAAACGGTGACTACATATCTATATAGGGGTGGCAAAATGGGTACCCATACACGACCCGATTACGACCCGCGGGTACCCGTTACACGATTAGCCTATACCCAGACACGACCCGTTTAGCTAAACGGGTAATCGGGTTTGACACGATTATGACACGAAAATAACCGGGTAACCCGACACGACCCGTTTAAAATTAACGGGTCTAAACGGGTAGACACGACCCGACACGACCCGATTACCCTAAACTATAGAATTTTTTTAAAAAAAAAATAAAAATTCAAAATTGTAATAATAATACTAATACATCAATATAATCAATGCAAAAAATTGAATTCTAAGAGATTAAAGGCTTTAATAAAGGATAAGAAAAAAAAAAAAATTGGAAAGTGACCGTAATTGACAAATTGTACTCCAAAATAAATTACCAAACTCATAATTTCACTTAAACTTAAAAGTTAAATGTTAAAACAAGTAAGTTCATTTATTAAAATAGTCCACTTATAATTTAGTCCCACATGTAACAAAAGTGTTAAAAAATTAATTTGAACAAAGATACAAATTCTTAGACATTTTTTTAGCATCCAATCATGGGCCAAGACTCAATATTTTTGAATTCCATGAGAGCCATAGAAGACCAAGACCCTTATTTAATTGTGCAAATACATTTATCAAAATGTGTAATATAATAGAATAGTTATAATTTAAGTGATTTTCATTTTAGCAACGACAAGTGAGAGACCAAGTGAGAGGGAGTCAG
This sequence comes from Corylus avellana, assembly GCF_901000735.1. Classification (NCBI taxonomy): domain Eukaryota; kingdom Viridiplantae; phylum Streptophyta; class Magnoliopsida; order Fagales; family Betulaceae; genus Corylus; species Corylus avellana. The sequence continues at coordinate 23,236,392 of NC_081545.1, read as the reverse complement.
GGAGAGGGCTGAGGGTTACGTTACAGAATAGTGAGAATTGAGAAATGAGAATACAGGGAGTCAGGGAGTAGGGACTGATTTTTTAATTTTTTTGTTCAAAAATCAAAATGGAAAACAGGTAAAGAGTAAAATGAGTAAATGAGTAAATGAGTAATCACCAACTAATCAGTAAAGTGGCTGTTTTGTATAATGTTCTATCATTATTTCTTGTAACATTACTCCCGTAGTCCAATTTTATGCCCCCAATAGAAAAATCCTGGCTCCACTCCTATTCCGTTCTTTTATACTTCCATTGACAGTTTTAACACCAAACACTCATCAAAGTCCTTCACAGTTCAATCTGTTTATAACTAAGCCATCCATAAATTACTGAAACATCAACCCCATCCCTAATGTAGTGCTCAATTTCTAAAGGTCCTCCTAAAACATTATCTGACCAAAATGAACTGGAACTACATTTCCGTCGAAGTTGAAGATAAAACGAAACTACTCAATCAAAAACAGTAAATTTACGAAACCACCCAATCAAGAACAGTAAATTTAAAATTGAAAACAAAGTTGGAACACTAAATTATTGACACCCCAATAAAAAATTATCATCAATCTAACACCCATATAAAATATTACTTCAACCCAGATAAATAAATAACCCATAAATTCAAGGAAACAGGATTCACTGGTTTACAACTGCGTGTGTCTGGGTGTGTGTGTGAGAGAGAGAGAGAGACTGAAAGTACCTTCAGAAGGCGGACAACGAGGGAATGTTTGTAGCTGCATAGTGAGTGACGACTGGGTCTGGCGCCCGGCGAAACGGCAAAAAAAATCAGACAAAAAAGTTGAAAAAA
>NC_081545.1:23219779-23235447 GCF_901000735.1 Corylus avellana | reverse complement strand
GCCGGCGAATTCATTTTCTTCACCGGCGGTCGCCCAAAACGCCGGGAAACACCTTTGCCGACACTGTTAAAGCCAACGCCTACACCAAACGCCGGGAATACTATTCCCGGCGTTTTTTTCCCCTTCAATGGCGTTTGATGGGCCCCGGCAGAACTGGTTTTTTTTGTAGTGTTCTGACATGTTAGGTGGTTTGACACGTCACTAAAATTTATTGACGTGTGTCGGGCGTTAAAATTATGAGTGTCAAGAACAGTGATTTTTTGACGTGTCATTTTCTGACACGTCAAAAAATTGCTAATGTGTCAGAAAATGCCACGTCATAAATTCTTTTTGACGTGGCAGGAGAGGCACGTCAAAATTTTTTTTGACGTATCAAATTGCCACGTCAATAAACTTTTTGATGTGTTAGATTTAACATGTGAAAAAATTTTATGACATGCCACTCTTGCCACGTCAGAAAAATTTTCTGACGTGTCAAACATTATGACACACGTCAGAAAATTGTGACGTGTCATAACTTGACACGTCAAAAAAAAAAAAAAAATGATTAGTTTTAAATTTTGCTTTTTTTTCTCCCCCTATATATTTTTTGAATTTTTTCGGGGCTGTACCTGAATTTTGGATTATAACTTGATATACAATTTATCCATTGATCCATGCAAATAACATAATATATATCCATCGATCCATGCAAATAACATAATTCATATGTATCAACGTCGATCACAGACTAACAATCAAAACCAGCTTCAAGACACAAATAATGACATATACATCAAGTGCGAATGGCCAACCACAAATAAAGACATATACACCAATAAAACTATCTCTGTTATCATATATATATATATCTAACTACGTACATCAAGAAAACTATCACAAATACAATTACATAAACAAAATAACTTATATACACAAAGTGTGAATAGCCAACCATTTGTTCAATCCAAGTCATCATCGATATCAACAGCATCCTCTCTATGATAGCCACTAGCTGCAAATGATAAAACAAACAATCACCAAACAATATTTTAGAATATTATCAAGTCTTAATCATTGAGCAACGTCACTATGTAAACAAAGGTCATCATACTCAACAAATTCAGATTTATATCTACACCACCAACATATTTTCGTAATCAAATCAAATGGACGTCACATTCTACAAGGACCAAGTGGTCCATCTCACAATGCCAAATACTTCAAATGCAAAGTTCTAACCCACATCCACCACCAAACCAACCATGATATAAACCAAATTCAACAGGATTTGCAACATCATTAATGAGAATCACTACAACATATTCAAACTCTAAATTTAGAAGTGCACATATATATAGGGATAGTTCTAAAACCGCATTGACCATTAAAAAATGTCATTACCTGATCCATTATAGACCGACAATCTCACAATCGTGAAGGGTGGGGAAGCTCTATCTGGCACTCCCTTGTATTGAGTCACCTCGGGCGTGGAGCTCTACCACATTATTTCCTCGAGCTGGCGAAAACGGGCCTCAAACATTGCCGTCATCTTAGCTTCCTTTTCTGCAAGATGCGTCGCCATTTGAGCCTCCCTTTCAGCCAACTGTGCATCTTTCGCAGCCATCTGCGCAGCCACCTACTCTGCCACTTGCAGAGCTACCCGCGCAGCTGTCTGGTCCCACTCTGCGGCCAACAAGGCATCCATCTCTGCCTTGTGCTGTGCCTTCTCCGCCTCAAGCGCTCTGTCAAGAAATTCTTGTGAGACCACGAAGTACCCGGTATTTTGTGACCGTGCCTGTGACGATGTATAGTATGAGTGTATGGTGCCCTGCATAGGTAGAATATTCGGTCCAACTTACCGAACTCTACCAGCGTACTCAGGCTTATTTCCAAGCGCCTGGGCGTACGCATCGTTCGGCGCCTACCTGACCGTCCCTTCTGTCATGCTCGACGATGCTGCAAGGTCAGTAGGTATAAGCTCCTCCATCCTCTCTTGTATGTTACATTAATTATTGGGTCAATGGGTCATACAACTATTAATCACAAATATATTATCACATATATAAGAAAAAAAACATATGAAAGGTGAGTAGCATACACATTTCTCCTTGACTATGTCATTCGGGTATCAACCATTCTTCTTCTTGTGTGTGCGGATGTAAGATTGTGCTCGTGTAGGAGGAGTGTCCACACTTTCAGTCTGCCGAAAAAATAGAACATACAGATATGTTTAAATAAATATATAAGTATAGGGTAAATTACACACATACCTCCTCATGTGTCACCCTAGCGTAGCTCTTCGACTCGGTGCAATGGGGCGTATTGTTCAATGCTTGCAAGCTCTTCATATACGTAGCATACTCCTACACAATTAACATTCTTAATATGTTAATATTAACACAATTACAATTAATGAAACTACACAAAATTATAGTATAACTCATGACGTACCTGGTTCTTCTTGTTACACTATTTATCCAACAAGATCTCTAAGTCCCCGGCGTTGTACTCGGAGAGCCTATTTTGCCCCACTCTTGCCTGTATGGTGTCCGGAGTATCGTTTGTCCGAATGGCAAGAACTTTTTTTAACTCGTGCCTCCAAGTCCTCAACTTGGTGCCCATATCTCGAAACACGTCATTCTTTACGGCAACCAAATTGCACTCGGGTGGGACGAAAAAGTCTACCAATATATATTAATATATATTGGTAGTTAGGGGACCATAATTGGAAGATTGAAAGAACACCAAAACAGCAACCCAATTCAACTATTTTTTTTTTCTCCCATTTGAGCATACTCGAGGAAAACGAATAATCCATAGGAACTGATCACCTTCTTTGAACCACTAACTGGTTATTAGGGTTATCAATTTTTGATACAACTCTTGAATTTGATAAAAACTCAACACAAAATTAGTAAATCAGGATTGGAGGGTTAACAATTGAGCCCATTATACGATATAAGGGTTAACAATTTTTGACACAACCCGCAAACCTAACATGAACTCAACACAAAATTTGTGATAAGGGTTGAAGGGTTTGACAGTTTAATTAAACCGGTAAAGTTGTGGTTGACCTATATAGTGTTATATCCATACATTGATACGACCTGAACTCAATATATGACACGAATTGCTACCCCTACTAACCTTTAAGATGTAGGAGAATAGAAGAAAATATATATTTTTTTAATTTTTTTATATTAAGAAATACTTTACCAAAAGATACCAAAAGATGAATACTAAAATGATGTGAAGCATATTTATTGGTACTTGTAATATTTTTCTTGATTAATTAATCTAATCATCTCCAATAAATAAGCACCACATCATTTTAATACCTATTTCTTGGCAAAAAAATTTACTACCCCTAGCATTTCTAAAAAAAATAAAAAATAAAAAGTTTTTTACTAATACTTTATGCCAACTCATCCTTGGCCCCTATGCATTAACAGTTTTGGACTTAACCTATTTAATGTATATCATCCCTCTCACCTACTATGCATATGCATGCAGTACGTCATTCATAGATAATTTTTCATGTGAGAATACCAAAAGGTTAAAACAAAAAAATGGTATTTCCTAATATTTGTCTGAATATAATCGAAACATAAAGATTCATAAAAGAGAAATGATAAAGACACAACCTTTTGGCACAACTCTGACCCAACTTTTTCCTTATGTGGTCATTTTTTTTTTTTAAAAAAAACAAAATTATTAAGCAATAACATCCTATGTGGTCCTTTTTATTTGGTATATATATATATATCGTCTCACCGTTATTAGCTGCATGGGTAATATTTCCTTCCCCAAACAAACTCCCTGAGTCCCCACTTTCTTTTTTAGTGTTGCGTAGGGTTTCATCGTTATCCAAGCTGCCACCCAACCCTTTTGTAACGAAACTGCCCTCCACCCTGTGCGGCGGTGAGGGTGATTTTGCCTTAGTCCGGCTGCTACTCTAAATCCCGTGGCCATCTTCAGCACCCACTGCTCCCATCCCGATCCATAGCTAAATTCCTTAGTCTTATATGCCTTCTTTTTTAGCCTATCCCATCCACCACCATATTGTCTTTTTGAAGATGCAACACGCAGCCATGTCCGAATTCAATTTCCGCCCCTTGGATACACCTTCCACCCACCTTCACACAGCCATTACTCCTATGGCAAATAATACCACACCATATGGTAACTTGTCTATTTAACACGTTACCATACGGTAAAGTGTGAAACAGAATGTTGCGATTTTTGCAAGGTGTCTATTTAACACGTTACCATACTGTAACGTGTGAAACAAACACATTGCGATTTTTGTAACATGTCAAACTAACACGTTACCATATGGTAACGTGTTAAATAGACACGTTACCATATGGTACCGTATTATATTAACACGTTACTATAAGATGACGTGTCTATATAGCACATCATCTCATGGTAACGTGGCAGTTTTGAAACACGTTACGAAATTGTGATGTGGCAACAACTAATAAACAGTTGCCACGTCATTAAACCCGTTTTTTTTTTTTTTTTTTTTTGTAGTGTTGGCAGCCAAGTTAGACTCTTGTATTGAGAGAGATCCGTAGGTGCATTTCAGTGATTATATTTTGCACACATGTTTTGTTGATTTAGGAATTCCTTTAACTGTCGAGAAAGGGTTTCACCAGGTAATTAATTGGCTGATGTTTGGCTCATGATTTGATTTAATTAATAAATATATTTTCTGATCCCTATATATGCTTTACTATATGTTGTATTTGATGCAGATTGATATGCGCAATGACACAACAGGTTTTCTATCAGCTCAGCCCCACACTCCTTTCCTCTCCTTCCACCACATTGACGCCATTGACCCAATCTTCCCCTCCATGAACCGTTCGGAAGCCATACCTCATGAAGGCAGCAAAAGCTGACCAATCCCGTCTTCTTCAACAAAGCATATGCTACCACAAGCCAACCAACTGGTCTTTCTCTGTCTCATGGGGCTACTTGCTTATATCTTTGAAAACATAATCCCTTAGAGCATTTTATGCAGACCCCTTGAGACATTTACAAAATGGAGGAGAGTGGCAAAGCCACCCTTCTACGTGTTCTACACCTGACCACTCTCCAGTGATCCCTATCAAGCTTCCCATGTGTTTTTCTTTGATTCTATAGAGCTTATATAAGGCGGTGAACAAGTTGTTACTACATATATTAGAAAATCGCCTCGGGGTTTATCAAATTGTTCATCCACTGGTAATCATTCAGCGGATGCAATCACCAAAATTAAGGTGCTTTCACCAGCAACAACACGCCTAGAGATGAGTGCATGCCCTCATTTCATTAAACACTCTTCAAGGGTTTTTTAAGGTTGTTTTGTTTGTTGACAACTGCAGTTTGTTTGTTTGTTTTGTTGAACAGGCCGGAGGAAGAGATTGCTGTGACATTGAATCTGCGCATAGAACTAGTGTTACACAAGTCAAATATAGGCCTTGCTTGAAAAATGAAGTGATTGTCTAGTTACTCTAATATCAAATCTGGTTTTTGAATTCAGTATTAATGCTCTACTTAATTCTCCAAATGAATTTTTTTTATTGTTCCACTTAATTCTCCAAATTGTAATTGGATTGTAGTTGAATTGACTGATTATTGTGATACTTATATTGTGAGTACATATTTGATGTTCGATTGATGAATTATTTAGATTGATGGATATTGTTTGATGGATTATGTAGATGTATATATTGTTTGTTCGGTTGATGGATTATTTGAACATTGAATCATGTTTTGGATTATGGGATTTTGGATAAATTATCAGGTGTCGATCGGAGAAAATTAAAAAAAAAAAAAAAAAAAAAATTTCCTGACAACTTCGGTAACATGTGATATTTTCACACGTTACAAAATTGTAACGTGTCAGTATCTCACACGTTACAACTTGGTAACGTGTGATATTGACACGTTACAACACGTTGTAATGTGTTAGGATCTCACACATTACAACTTGGTAACGTGTCATATTGACACGTTACAAAAATTTGTAACGTGTTAATATCATAACACGTTACCAAGTTGTAACGTGTCAATATCACACGTTAAAATTTTTTGTAATGTGTGAGATTCTGACACATTACAATATGTTGTAATGTGTCAAAATCTGACACGTTACAACTTTGTAACGTGTGAAAATATCACACGTTACATGATGTTTGTAACGTGTTAGATTCTGAATCGTTACTAATTGGTAACGTGTCTAAAGCTCAAATTGCAACGTCCAATTTCACAACCCTTCAACACGTTACTATAGACACGTTACTAAACTTTAGTAACGTGTGTTTAGTAACGTGTTAACACTATATACACGTTACTAATGGTCTGTAACCAAAAAAATTGATTCTTGTAGTGCAATGCCTCCACCACAAGGTAACTCAGAGCATATCCAACCCCACCAAAAGCCATATCAAACGAGAAATTAGTGTTGGACATAACACACTCAGAATTCGACCCAATATAGTAGTACTTCGAATGGTTGTATTTTGCAAGAACCCGAATTAAATTATCAAGAAAAAAGATTGTATCGTCATCTCCCATCACATACCACCTCACATTTTTATTTCCCTCCCTAAACGCTTCAATTACTGCTCGCACAATTCAAGCCGGAATTGGCTTCACTGTTTTTAGTAATGTTAAGATCTTCTTGACATCCTCGTTGACATGAAGAGGAGGAAGATTTGAAGGTCATGGGTGGAACTCCAGCGTCGAGGGTCCGTCGAGGAAAAGATATCCCTAGGTTATGTTTGGTCGCCACCACGATTCAACATATGGTTTTCTGGAGTTTCATGTATTCAGGGCCCCGACAATTCCAAAAATGATGTGGCTAATGTTAGTCGGAGAGTTGGGAGTAGTAGTAGTAGTGGGACATGGGGGGGTTGATAAGAGACGACTGAAAGGTTGGTAATTGCTGGGAGGGTTTAAGAAGAAGATGCAGAACAAAAAGATGAGCAACCTTGAAATAGATACGGACTTGTATAGGGTTCCATGAGATGAAGGGCTGTGATTTTTTTGAATTTTGCTCCATTTTGAAGAAATTGAAGAAGCCATTGTCAATGGTGGAAAGCTGTTGAACCCAGAAAGATGGAAGATAGATCCTCTCTATTTCATTTGAGATAGAGGGGTGCCATTGGGCAAATTAGGTTATTAAGATTCTTCCTTAAGCTTGCTTATATTCTAACAAATATTTGGGTGAAAAATGAAAGAAATAACGTAATAAACTATTTAGGGTTTAGGACACCATTAGGTAACTAGCGGCCTAGTTAATGCCCCCAATTTAATAACCTATTCAATTAATGAATATTCATAACGATTTTTTTCACCAAAAAAATATTTAAATGCCTAATTATATATAGTCAATATTTTTTATTTAAGGCTCCCAATTATGGTAATTAAGTAATTAAAAAGAAAAGAGCATTAAATCTCCAGCTTTAATAAGGCTTAATAAATTGATAGTAGTAGATAGGAAAATTCAAATAATATTAACGATATTCTTAATAAACGTTCTATTGTTGGGAAAAACAATTAAATGCTAAGAAGAATAAAAGTTTCCAAAATATTCTATTCAATTTTATAAACTTCTCTCTTTATAAGTTTTCATTTTTTTTGTTCTCTATTTCCACTACAATAATCAATTTTTTTTGTTACGGACCATTAGTAATGCGTATATGGTGTTAACACGTTACTAAAGTTTAGTAACATGCCTATAGTAACGTGTTGACGGGTTGTGAAATTGGATGTTGCAATTTGATCTTTAGCAACGTGTCAGATTCTGACACGTTACTAGTTAGTAACATTTCAGAATCTAACACATTACAAAGTTGTAACGTGTCAGATTTTGACACGTTACAACATGTTGTAATGTGTCAGAATCTCACAAGTTACAAAAATTTGTAATGTGTGATATTGACACGTTACAACTTGGTAACGTGTCATATTGACATGTGACAAATTTTTGTAACGTGTCAATATGACACGTTACCAAGTTGTAACGTGTGAGATACTGACACGTTACAACACGTTGTAACGTGTCAAAATCTGACACGTTACAACTTTGTAACGTGTCAGATTGACACGTTACTAAAGTTGTCAATGATTTTTTTTTTTTTTTTAATTTTCTCCGATCGACACGTGATAATTTATCCAAAATCCAATAATCCAAAACATGATTCAATGTTCAAATAATCCATCAATCGAACAAACAGTATATACATCTACATAATCCATCAAACAATATCCATCAATCCAAATAATCCATCAATTGAACATCAAATATATACTCACAATATAAGTATCACAATAATCAATCAATTCAACTAAAATATACAATAATCAATTATTTTAGATACGATACAACTATATATAATCACAAGCCTATAATAATCAACGTAGGACATAGTAAAATACAATACAATTAACGTTATACACTAATACAAAAAACTTAAACCTTAAATTATACATGTAAAATTAAGCCAAGTCATACTCTACTCGGACCGAAGCCGAGTGAACATCGATAATCATGACTATTATCTCCCGACTTGTTCGCATTAACTGCAAATGATAAAACAAACAATCAATTAACTAATTGACACTTGTCCATATTATCTTATTAACTCCTAAGAAATGAGCAATGTCCAAATAAGTGAAAAAAAATCGAATGATTGTGACATAAACAATCTCGACAAATATAGTTGCATGATCTATGCACAAACATCTACATAAACATATACATAAACATTTATTCAAAGAGGCGTCTTCAATAAATATGGTAATATTAACTAGGCAAAGCTTCAATCATAACCAAACCAACTAGGAACAACAACAAAATAGATTATTTTGAGTTTATATATATATATGTGTGTGTGTGCCACTCGATTATATATATACTCACGGGGTTGGTGAACGACGGGTATACTGTCTTGACAAACGAGACTTCTCTTGGTGTCTGGTGTTGGACTTCATTGTGATCGTCGTCCTCAGCTTCTACTTTTACGTCATCTACACATATTACGTTGCAATTGAATTATATAGAATTGTGTTAGATACGAACAAAGTTTGTTTACAAAACAAAATTACTAGCCATTAAAATGTTATTCATCTCCTAAGATAATCGCGTTACTCAAATAGAAACAATAAGAATATATTGTTACCTGATCAGCTATCAACTAAGGATCTCACAATTACTCGGGCTAGGGACCACACATCATGCGGATTCCTGATAGTCGTCACCTCCGACTCGACGCCAAAACGTGTCAACCCCTCAAGGTTGCGAAACCGGGCCTCATATGCCGCCATCTAAGCAACCATCCACTCAGACATCTGCTGAGTCACCCGCTCAGTCACCTGCTCAGTCACCGCCATAGTAATCTCGTCCCTCTGCTGCGCCAGCCTCACATCCATTTGCTCCCTGTGCTTCTCCCTCTAAGCGTCAATGGCTCTTTCAAGTTCTTTACGCGAGACCATCCCGCCACGGTTCTGCGATCATGCTTGGGACGATGTATAGTATGAGTAGATGGTGCCGCGTGCAGGCAGAATATTCTTACTGACCCCTCGAACACGACCCGCATACTCAGGCTTATTGTCGTGTGCCTGAGCATAAGAGTCATTTGGTGTGTACCTAATCGTCCCTTGGGGCCCATCTTCTACCCATTCCGCAAGTCATTTTCCAATAACTCCTCCATCCGTGCCTGTACATGATCATTATTATATATATAATTGTTCAGACTCAAATCTTAATACATAAATAATAATTCATGACAAGGTGTCTGCCACATACAATTCTCGATGCGGCCACCGAATTTGGGCAGCTACCATCTTTCTATGTATGGGTCTTGATGTAATTCTTCACTTGCGTAGGAGCCTTGCCTGAAGTAATTATCTGCAATAAGTTCAAACCATCAATGAAACATTCGTATATATACTACGCAATATAGGACATATATATATATGGTAAGTTGGAGTAGTACATCCTTATGTGCCATCCTTGCAAAGCTCTTCGAGCCGGTGTAGTGTGGTGTTTGATTCTGTGCTCGTATGTCTTTCATTTGCGCACAATAAGCCTATGAACACAACATATAGATGTTATTAATAGCTAAGCCATCGAACAATTACAATTAACGAAATACAAATAGTTTGAAGTGACCTACTTGATAAGCCGGATTACACCATTTCACCAACAATATTTCCACGTCCACGGGATTGTACTTTGAAATGGTCTGGCCCATCCTTGCCGCCACTGTCCCAGGAGTGTCGTCGCTTTGAATCATGAGCTTTTTCCTTAACTTGTGCCTCAAAAGCTTCTGTTTCTCACCCATGTCTCTGAAAGCGTCTTTTTTTATTTCCTTCATATCCGACCCAGGCATGATGTAGAAGTAATTCTATATCAATTAAAAAATAGGGTATTAAAACACGGATTGTTTTACAAAATTTAATATACAAATGCTACATATCATAAATTACGAACATCTAATCTACACTTATGATGTGCCAAAATACTACCTAAATTAATAAATAATATTTAGTACGTTTTAACTCGCAACTGCACAAGTTCAAAACAATAGTATAGTGCAGCAAATATGAGATCGATTCCACGATGATTGTGATTTTGTTTGGAATTAATTAAAATGTCAAATTGTCACAGATTTGAAATTAAGAAAAATAAATGAAAAGATTTAAAGATAAATGAAAAGGTAAAGGCATGACTTTGATATCTACCACTAATTATATTCAGCTAATATAACAATATGCCAATACTTTGATCATGTTATGCATATCTATAGATTTCTAATTTACTACGTACATTAGAAACATAAATATATAAGAATTACGTTAAATTTAAACATAAATGCATTACTATGGCCCATGGGGACCTTAACGGTGAATAAGTAAAAGTAGGTTCATTAATTACTTTATTGTTATTCTTTTCTTTCATTTTTATTTTTTATGCTTAACATTATACATGAAGTAAATTGGCAAGTAATCCAAACAGAAAATTAAAGCCCAAAACTTAAATGCATTTGTTATGTATATATTTGGACTCTAAATAAAATAAATATAGGTTTGTTATCTGTTTTCGGTTTGTGTCCTATAGGTTTTTTATAACCCTAAACATAATCTACATTTTATATTTTCCTATTTTATATTGTCTTCATTACGGGGATCCTAAATAAAATATTTTTAGGTTAATTGTTTTTTTCTTTCAAGACATTTTTTTATTATCTTTATCTATTTTATGTAATTTACGAAAATTAAATTTTCAAACCTTAAACCACATTATAATACAAAATGAAAACCACTTGTCGTGGGGACCGTACATAAAAGAAATCTACGTTCGTTGTTTATTTAATAACATGACTCTAATCTAAATTTGCAAAACCTAAACCAAATTATACTAAACAAATTGAAAGCATAATTAGTTACGGAGGCCCTAAATTAAATAACATAAAGTTAAGTTATGTTTTTGTCTCAATTTTTTTTAAAAAAACTAAAATTACATAATTTGCACTTCAAATGGGGACCCTAAATAAAATTCATCTAACTTGTCTTTTTTGTTTTTTTTTTGTTTTTTTTTGTTTTTACCAATCTATATTTTTTATTATTATTTGTGTAATCATGTATATAATAGGTTTGTAAAACATACACAAAATAAAAAAAAAAAAATATAGGTAATTTCAACTACTTACCTAAAAACCTAAAAATGTAGATATAAATATTTTGCATGCATGCTTATATTGAACAATTCTACATTCCTACGTACGTACCCATCATACAAACATAGAACCCTAAATATAATATATAGTTCAACCAAATTAAAAAGTTAATTAGCTAACAGAAAAATTTGAGCATATACATGCACAATGCAGAGAAAAAAATATCAATATATACTAAAAAAAAAATTATATATATATGCTGGTGGCTGATCGCGCGAGGAGGATTTTCTGATGAGCTGGCCGGGCCTGCTACAAAATCCCAAGAAGGAGCTGGAAAATGTGAGAGTATTGTAGAGAAGGTGGCTGGAAAATGTGAGAAGAAGAAAGAAAAAATTTTGGAATGTAGGGGGAGGAAGCACTACTGCGTGCGGGGGAGAAGAAAATAAGGGGAAAAAAAGAGAAAAGGAGAGGAAGAAGAAGCGCTGGCACGCGCATGGTCCCAAGGTATTATAGTAACGTGCCATGTGGCACGTTACTTTTGTTGTAACGTGCCATGCATGACATGTTACTATATATATATATATACACTTTTTTTATTTTTTGAGGGAATATATATATACACTTAATATATATTTAATACAAAACTTAAGCTGTATAATTGATATCAAGCTTTATAATATATACTTAATATATTATAAATTAAGCTTAATACTTGCAATTATTAAGCTTAGTAATTGATAATTAAGTTGATATATATATATATATATATATATATATATATATATATATATATATCGTGTAATATTGTGCATATTTAAATTATAAATTAATTTTATAATTATATATAAAGCAAAAACATAAACCATAATATAAACAAGTTAATTACTATAGACAATATAGTAGGCAACAAACCTATAATATATAGATATATATATATATATATATATATATATGTGTAATTTTAATTATAAAGTCAGATACTATTGGACTTGTTATTTATTTTATTATAAACTTAATTACTTTATTCATTTGTTTATTGATTTTATTGCTCAAGTTAATTTATTTCATGCATGTTTACTTAAAATATGGCGTGCATATTTCCACTATACATGTTCAGGGCTTACATCCAGTTCCCTTTGGTTAAGTAATTGATAGGGTTATTAAGAATCTAACTCTTTTCATAATTAATACTGTATCATATTGCTAGATCATGATCTGCCTGCCACAAAGTCCTAAGCCCCCATTTCCTTTTTCTATGTATGTTTAACAACTCATCATTAATTCTCACTAAACTTATAATAGATATACCTCAAGTTTTTACAACTTATTAATTATAGTTTGAATTATATATATATATATATACTAACTTTGATAATATAATAATAATATAATGAATGTCAACAGAATTTTAACCTATTTGTTTACATGATTACACTTGTATAAAAAAAAAAAACACTTCTTATCTAGCAAATAATGCAAGGAGTCACTAAAATAATTTTTTTATTATCAAATTTCTGAAAAATTTTATTGTTTACTATTTTTAAATTTTCAACCTATTTGTAACGTGTTAATATAACACGTTATCATATGGTAACTTATCTATTTAACACGTTACCATACGGTAAAGTGTGAAACAAAACGCTGCGATTTTTGCAACGTGTCAAACTAACACGTTACCATATGGTAACGTGTCTATTTAACACGTTGCCATACTGTAACGTGTGAAACAGACACGTTGTTATATTAACACGTTATTATAAGATGACGTGTCTATATAGTACGTTATCTCATGGTAACGTGGCAATTTTGAAACGTCACCATATCGTGACATGTAAAAAATGTCATGTTACATATATTAAGGTAACGTGTTGTCTTTTAACATGTTACCAAATTGTGATGTGACAACAACTAATGAACAGTTGCCACGTCACTAAACCCTTTTTTTTTTTTTGTAGTGTACGTTCTCTATTCAAATCTTATTCAAAATAGAAAGGTTAATTTACCAAAAACTCAATCAATTTTTTTTATTTTTTATTATTTCATGAAATATTTTTACTATTAAGAACAACAAATATATATATATATATATTTCCATTTTATTTTGAACCTTGGACTTGTGTAGCATAATATCGGATCAATCTGTCTTTTTTTTTTTTTTTTTTTCCTTTGATAAAATCATGCTTTCTGATTAAACAACTCGAAGGGATGGAGCAATTTGCTCCATCAGTAAAATCTCGTTGATACATGCAGGGGGCTGATCAAGCCATTTTTTATCTCTCACACCCAACGTAGCAACTCTAGATAATGCATGTGCAGTTCGATTCCCTTCATTTGCCATCTAGGAAAGGCTCGCAGCTCGCTCTTGATGTCATCTACCAACAAACCCAGCCGGCTCCAGTCCGTCACCGGGGAATTCACCCCACTGACGAACACCTGCGCATCCCCCTCCAAATAGATTTGCCGTAGTCCGAGCCCAATACACAGCTGAATTGCCAACAGTGTTGCCATAGCCTCCGCCACCGATGGATCAAGACAGCCCAATTCAGTTTTGCTCTGTGCCGCTATAAATTTTCCTTGCCAATCACGTATCACCACTCCAAAACCCATCCTACCCTGCTGCTTAGCCAAAGAAGCGTCCCAGTTCACCTTGTACCAGCCAAGAGGAGGTGGACTCCACGGTGGGACAGAAGGCCGATCACCCTCATCATTCTTGGTAATACCCAAGCTGTTTGCCCTATAGAACTCATCAATGGCCGTGAGTGTCTGTTGAACAAGCACGTTTGGATGTATTTAGGGTTATTCAAATATACTCTAACATAAACAGCCCCACGTTTGGATCAATCTGTTTTATTTTTCTTAATTTGAAAGCAATATATATATATATTTTCTAATTGAAAGCAAGAGATTAAATGCATAACAAGATGAGCTTGGAAGGTTGGGTTGATAATGGCCACAATGGCTGAATCATCGATGAGGGCAACCAATTCTCATTCTAATTTGTAGAACTAGCAACTAGCAAGAGATCATAGATTAGCAATATTAATAACACCAGTCAACATTAATTAATGAGATTAAAGACAAATCACACTTCTATTAATCATTCACACCAAAATGAGTAATTTCGAAACCTATCAAAAGAAAATTGCAAAGCATTCTGTTTTTCTACCAGAAAATTAATATATCCTCTTATTGGAGACTCCCACAATCAAAACACCTCAGTAGCATTTGTATATTGCTTGGAAAGTGCTTCAGGGTGCTACCAAACTTAAAAATTGACAAAGCCCTTATCTAGGGGTGAAAAAGCGGCACCTTAGTTGGGATCTTTTAAATATGCCATATCACCTTTTTTGTTTTGTTTTTCTATGCTCTCGTTAGACCTTTCATATTCTTGTTTTTTTCTATAGACAATTTTAGTATATATAAAGAGCTTTATTTTATTTTTTAAAAAGTATTTATAAAGTAGGAGGCCTTAGGGTTTAGCCGAGGGCCGCACTACCATTGAGCCGGCTGCAGCTAGAGGAAAAAAGTTGCAAGGAATACTCGGTTTTATTCTCAATGTTTTCAATTATGTAGTAGAGCTCAAAAAATAAAAAAATAAAAAATAAAGTGCTCCAGTCAACAACTTTTGTAACTTGCATATCCGTTTAATAAAACACGAGGAATGGCAAGACTTTCAATCTACCTAATAATTGCTTATAGGAGTGATAATATGTGTTTGCGTATCGAGTTCGGATCGTATAGAAACATATTTATAAGATTATATAGGTCAAATTTAACTCGGTCACTTTAATTAAACGGGTTAAACCCTTCAACCTTAATTCTCTAATTAATTTTGTATTGAGTTTGTGTCGGATTTACGAGTTATGCATGTTAAAAATTATTATGTCGTGTGTCAGGTCCAAGTCGTGTCAACACAAATATAAGATTATATAAGTCAACTCTAACCCGACATATTTAATTAAATGAGTCAAACTTTTCAATCTTAACCCTTAAAATTCGTAGTGAGTACGT
>NC_081545.1:23212286-23218297 GCF_901000735.1 Corylus avellana | reverse complement strand
AACAATTGGTATCAGAGCCTTCTGTCTCTTTTCTACATGATTGTGATAAATCTCATTGTTCTAAATAATATTATTGTTATTATTATTATTATTATTGTAAACAATGAGATTTGCATTAGACTTGTGTTTAAACTATTTTTTTTTTTTTTTTTTGAGATTATTCTAATAATCGTATGGGTCATCAGACCCATCCCTGAAAATTATATTTTTTGTTTCTTCTCTTTGGTTGAATGAAAATCCGGCCACTACAACATAAAAAGAAATTAAAAAAAAAAAAAAAAAATTGTGGATATTTGGCGGAGGCGCACCTGGTACTACACTGCACTGCATTGTTAATTTTTACTAAAGAAAACATGTCTTGAAAAGAGGTGCATTGTGGGTACTGGCCGGCATTGTTCATTTTTCTAAAGAAAATATATATGTCTTGAAAAGTCATAAAGAAAAAAAAAAAGAAAAAAAAAGGAAGGTCTATTTTGTTATTATTCATGACCTTTTATGTGTGTTGTGCTAATATCCAAAGGGAGATGTGCATGTTATTTTATATATGTTATTTATAATATTTGTGTTTTGGAAGTTGAATTTTATGTTCAATTTTTATTTTTTAGTGCAATATGAATAATATTGTTGTGAATCAAACCCAATGATTTTGATTAGTTGCATATCCATCTCTCATGGGACTAATTATGATAAATTATTGGGTTTTCTTTTTATTAAACTTCCAGTACAATTTGGATAATGTTGTTGTGTATTAATACAAATGATTTTAATTGATTATGTACTCACCTGTCGTGAGACTAATCATGATAAATTATTGGGGGTATTATTGAAAATTATCCGAAAAAAAAGAAAAAAAAAAAAAGAAGGGAAATTGAGTTTGTTATGTTTTTTGAAATCATTGCCTTACTAAGGTCCACACAGATAATTGATTTGCCCTATCGGTAAATCATTAATTTGGTAGGATGCTTAGGACGATGAAGAAATTGTTAAATACTTTGCACTTGATGACCTAGTCTTATCCCTTCGATATCGGGTCATTTTAAGTAATTGTATTTAATTATTTTGCTTTATCATGTGTTTGAGTCCATTGTATATGGAAAACTCTAGCATAAAATTTGAGATTAACTATATGTGTAAGAGTCTATTGTGCATTAAGACTCTAGCATGAAAAATTGTGATGACCTTATGAGTGCATGTTTTTTGTTTTCCTTTTACATGCATAATAAATCTTGTTGTGATGTCCTCAGCTTTGGGCAATTCTGGTCTGTCTCTCCAATTATCTGCCATCAAAACACTGACGAGGACTAATTATGAAGATTGGTATGAGTCTCTTACTATCAATTTAGCAATCATGAATCTTGATTTGGCTTTGAGGGTTGAGGCACCTGCTAAACTTACTAAGAAAAGTTCTGCCGAAGAGAAAAACTACTATAAGCGTTGGGAGCATTCCAACTGGACTTGTCTTATGATCATGAAGTACACTATTGACAAGTCTATTAGGCAAAGTATTACTCATACTGATAATGCCAAAGATTTTATGGTTGTGGCTGGGAAGAAGTTCATTAAGTTTGACAAAGCGGAAAGGGAACTTTCATGAAGTTGCTTACTACCATAACTTATGATGGTGTTAATGGAGTCCGTGAGCATATTATGAAGTTCAACCATTTTTTTAACAAGCCAAGGGAAATGAAAGTTGAGTTAGCAGATAGTTTTCTTGTGTGGCAAATGCTTGAGTCCTTACCATCCCAATTTGACACCCTCAAGACCACCTACAATGATCAAAGAGATGAATGGAGCTTGAGTGAAATGACTGCTATAGTCACTCAGGAAGAAGAGGTGATAAAAAAAAGGGAAAGTCTCTTGCTGTTTTATGATGACACAAAACAATGGAAACTTCAAGAAGAATTTTCATAAGGGCAACAGCAGTGGGAACAAGCCATATAAAGTAAAGAAATTTAATAAGTTTTCCCAACAAGCTGGTGTGCGCACCTCTCTAGAGCCTAAGACAGAAGGGTTAAAAGGAAAGTGTAACTTTTGTCATACATTTGGGCACAAGAAGGCAAATTGCAATAAATATACGGCTTGGTTAGAGAAGAAAGGTACACCCTTTACGTTAGTGTGTTTTGAGTCTAATATGGTTGATGTGCCCTCTAACACATGGTGGTTAAATACTGGTGCAAATATTCATGTTACAAATTCCTTGCAGGAATTACAAAGCTTCAGAAAGCCGAGTGATGGGGAGTTGATGGTGAACATTGGAAATGGTGTGAAAGTCAAAGTTGAATGCATTGGCACTGCAAAACTTCATTTAGCCTCTGGGCATTTTTTGGATTTAAAAGGAACCGCTTTTGTACCTTCTATTAGGAGGAATCTTATCTCTATTTCTCTTTTGGACAAATGGATATACTTTTGAGAATGGAAATGGAATGGTTACTATTTATTATGATTCTATTATGGTTGGTTCTGGTATATTGTATGATGGTTTATACATGATTGACTTGATGCATACTTTATCTTATTCTTCTCTTAATACTCCTATTGTGAGTGCTGTAGTTGGTTCCAAGCGTAGTAGGGCTAGTGAAATATCCTCTATGTTATGGCATAGACGATTGGGTCACATCTCTAGGCCAAGAATGGAAAGGTTGATTAAAGATGGTGTTCTTGCTAATCTAGATTTTTCTGATTTTGATACTTGTGTTGATTGTGTTAAAGGGAAGCTTACTGCTAAAACCAGGAGACAAAAGGATGGGAGAAGTGAAAATGTCTTAGAATTGATATACACTGATATATGTGGTCCCATTGCTCCTGCTGCTTTGGGAAATTATAGGTACTTCATAACCTTTATTGATGATTATTCATGTTATGGTTACATTGAGCTCATTTGTGAAAAGTCGGAATCTTTAGAAGCCTTTAAAAATTTTAAGGCTATGGTTGAACTCTAGCGTAACAAGAATATTAAAGTTGTAAGATCAAACAGAGGTGGTGAGTATTATGGGAGATATGATGAAACTGGGCAAAATGCAGGGCCTTTTGCAAGGTTTCTTGAAGTATGCGGGATTGAAGCGCAATATACAATGCCTAAAACTCCTCAGCAAAATGGAGTTGCAGAAAGGAGAAATCATACTTTGATGGACATGGTGCGATGTATGCTTGGTCACTCATGCCTACCAGAGTTTTTATGGGGAGAGGCCTTGAAAATTGCAACATACATTCTGAATCAGGTACCCAGCAAGTCAGTTCCTAAAACTCCTTATGAGTTGTGGTCTGGGAAAAGGCCTAGTTTACGCCATTTTCATGTTTGGGGTTGTAGGGCAGAAGTGAGAGTTCATAATCCACTTTTAAAGAAACTTGATCCTAAAACTATTTCTGGATATTTTGTAGGTTACTGTGTCGGCTCAAGAGCTTCTAGATTTTATTGCCCTTCTTATGTGACTAGAATCATTGAGTCAGATCGTGCCATTTATTTTGAGGATGACATTCAGAGTGGGATTTCCATACCTTGTGAGATCTCATTTAGGGAGGAGCATGTTGTTGTCTCAGTGCATCTTATTTCACCATCGGTGTATGTACCTCCACCTGTAGAGCAATCTCCTGTTATTACTCAAGAAAATGTTATTAACATTGAACCTGATGTTGATGAGGGGACGGATGATGATGTTCGTCTGAGGAGATCCCAGAGGACGCGCAGGCCTGCAGTTTCTAATGATTATGTAGTTTATTTGCAGGAGCATGAGTTCAGTGTTGGATTGTCTATTGATCCAACTACTTTCCAAGAGGCTACTGATGGTCCACAGTCTTCACATTGGATAGAGGCTATGCATGATGAGATGGAGTCCATGCATCAAAATGATGTTTGGGATTTGGTTGAATTACCAAGTGGTTGCAGACCAATCGGTTGCAAATGGGTTTTTAAGACCAAACATGATTCCAAAGGCCAAGTAGAAAGGTACAAGGCTAGACTTGTGGCAAAGGGCTTTAAGCAAAGAGAGGGGATTGACTATAAAGACAAATTTTCACCTGTTTCTACCAAGGACTCTTTTCAGATAATCATGACATTAGTAGCTCATTTTGACTTGGAGCTACATCAAATGGATGTTAAAACAACTTTTCTCAATGGCCATTTATCTGAAGATGTGTATATGGAGCAACCGGACGGTTTTCAGGTCAATGGAAAGGAGCATATGGTGTGCAAGCTTAAAAGGTCTATTTATGGGCTTAAGCAAGCTTCAAGGCAGTGGTACCTGAAATTTGATGAAATTGTCACCTCTTACAATTTTAAAGAAAATGTTGTTGATCAATGCATATATTTGAGGATCAGTGGGAGCAAATATATTTTTCTTGTGCTCTATGTGAATGACATATTACTTACAACAAATGACAATGGGCTCTTGCTTGAAACTAAACATATGTTGTCCTCTCATTTTGATATGAAGGACCTTGGTGAGGCCTCTTATGTTTTGGGTATACAAATTCTCCATGATATAACTAAAGGTGTTCTTGGATTGTCTCAGAAAACCTACATTGATCGAGTATTAAATAAATTTCATATGCAGTCTTTCTCTTCTGGAAAGACACCAATTGTGAAGGGTGATACATTTTCTAAGTGTCAATGTCCACAGAATGATAATGAAATAACTCAGATGCAATCCATTCCATATGCATCAGTTGTGGGTAGTCTGATGTATGCTCAAGTATGTGCATGACCTGATATTGCTTATGCTGTAAGTGTGCTTGTGAGATACTTGAATGATCCAGGTTTAAGTCACTGGACAGTTGCAAAGAAAGTACTAAGATACTTACAGGGCACTAAAAATTTTATGCTGACATATCAGCGATCCGACATTCTTGATGTAGTTGGATATTCAGATGCCGATTTTGCAGGTTGTTCAGATGATAGGAAATCCACTTATGGATATGTTTTTATGATGGCAGGGGGAGCTCTTTCATGGAAAAGTATCAAACAAACACTTACAACTTCATCAACTATGGAGGCAAAATACATAGTTTGTTACCAAGCTACATGTCAAGCCATATGGCCGCGAAATTTGATTTGAGGGCTGGTTGTTGTGGATACCATTGAGAAGCCGCTGAAGATATTTTGTGATAATTCTGCAGCAGTTTCTTTCTCTTGGAACACTAAAAGCTCTTCGCGATCCAAGCATATTGATATAAAATACTTGTTTGTTAGAGGGAAAGTAGCCGAGTCTCACATTTGTGTTGTGCATAATCCAACAGAACATATGTTAGCGGATCCACTAACTAAGGGGTTGGCTCCTATAGTGTTTCAGGGGCATGTGACTTATATGGGGTTGTTGGAGTCTTCTGTTCTATTGAGTTAGTGGGAGTATGTATGTTTACTTGTATCATGAGTCTTTTGTGTTGCCATGTATTGTTTTGCGATATTGATCATGGCATTATTTGTGTTATGATACGAGACATTGTGTGTTAGTCTCGGTGGGCTTCAAATAAATATGGAGTGATCACTATTTGTGCTATTTGTGTTATTTGTGTGTAATACTTGCATTCTATTTTTCTAGATCACGTGATTGTAAATAATTGTTATATGTTATACATCCTATCGATGTGTTCTTAACTTGTAGTTGCAAACACATCCGGATCAGATTGTGTTTTGGAATGCTTATTTGTGTTTACTTGGTAATTAAATGACTTATGTAGTCCAAGTGGGAGATTGTTGCATTTTATTTCACTTTTGGGTGGGCTGCATAGTCATGTTAATATTTGGGTCCATAATGGGCTGGACCAATTCTATAAACACTTGAGGAAGCCATGTACTCTCACCCTGCATATATAATGAAGTTAGCCCATTAGACTTCATTAGGTCATCATAGCAATTAGGGTTGAGAGACTAGTGCCCTCTACACACACAACACAACAGGACAAATGGAAGAAAATGACAGCCTCATCTTTTAGCATAGAAGGTACGTTTACATCCTTTTTTTTTTATAGTTCACATGCAATGGAATAAGATAGATTTATTTAGTAAAATTCTAACA
>NC_081545.1:23210679-23212186 GCF_901000735.1 Corylus avellana | reverse complement strand
TGTGGATGAAAGAGGGAGAAATTTTGAAGTTTTTGGATGTGGGTAGTAGCCGTAAACGCAAACTTTGAGTGTTAATATTTTCAAAATTTGAGACGTTTGAATAGGAACATACCGTTCACGATTCGTTATTCATGCGCAAAAGGTGATGTGTGAATAGATTTACCGTTTTAGTGGTGTTTTCCAAAAACATCACTATCCCAAACATCACTAATTGGGCTTCATTTTTTTTTTTTTTTTTTTTTAGAACATTGAACCCAATTTTACAACCATGCATCTAACTCTTTCAGTTTTGAGTTTACATCTCAATTCCCACCAAGTCTCTCCTATCTTAAAAAGGACAAAAAACCAAGTATGTGTTGTTAGATATTAACTAATTGGAATTAAGTTATATTTCTTGATGCGATGAATAAATTGCAATTGCATGCATGCAGGGGGTGGACCTAAGCCTAAGGTGGAGGGACGAATGTCCTACAAAATGTTTACAAATTTGCTTTTAAGTATACAAATTTTATAGATTTGTCCCCTAAAAATAATATTTTTGTCCCATTTTAATTCTTTTTTATTTTTAGTTTTGCCTCCCCAAAATAATATTTGATTCCTCTTTTAATTATTATTATTATTATTTTAGTTTTGCCTCCTCTTTCAACATTAAAAAACCTAAAATACCCAATTTATTTAATTTCACTCAATATTCTAGTTCTCTTCTAACCAAAAATTCAATTTGGTTTGGGACTCTAATTGAATATGTGAAAGGAAAAGCTAAATAGTTTGAGTTCCTTAAGTAGCTTACCAACAATCAATTACCAATATTTGACATTATTATTATTTGAGGCTTCAGAGAATTGTTAGGAAAAAATGGTCTACACTCAAAAGTATATTTTTTCTTGAACCCTATAGATCGTGTTTAGTTAGTTGTTTATACTATTGTGTGTTAGTTATGTCATGAGATTAAATGTAAGACTTCTATACTTTTATTTTATATAAACACGCAGAAGCACATATAAAAAAATTAATTATATGTATTTATGTGCTTTTGTACTTATATAAGTCCATCAATCTCTCCAACCAAAAAAAATATCAACCTCCCAATGCTACAAATCCCTAGTTCTGTCCCTTCATGCGTGCGATTGTGCTTGAAGAGTACTCTTGTGTGCCTTTATAGACCGTGTAGTAGACTAGGGAGTTTTGTTATTCAGAAATGCTACAATGAGGTGTAAATGATCCAAATCCTCTTTTTGTGCGGAGGGCCCAATATTCCGAGGACCCACTTGGGCCTTCAATATGGGATCTTATCAACTAAAGGTCATCCCACTGGAAGGTGGAACCTGTCTGGCCACATAGACTCGAGAGAAAGCCCAAATCTTTGGTTACTAACATTCCAAAATTGGGAGGGTCTCACGGAACGCCATGTGGGTGCGACACATCAAATCTTTTTTCCCGTATGAATGGGATAAATTGTATATAATCATGTAAGGCAACACAACCTACCCTTTATTATCTTGTTTAT
>NC_081545.1:23207899-23210391 GCF_901000735.1 Corylus avellana | reverse complement strand
AACGTACACGATAAAGATACGTAGTTGCATAGATAATGTTTGTCTAGGCTCCAAACTTAGGGGACTTTAGCGGTAGAGAATTGAGCAAGGAAGTGCTCTACTACAAAACGCCGTTGGATCTTCCCAGTAGCCGTCTTGGGGAGAGAATCAGTTATAAATACCTTTTTCGAGACTTTGAAGCCAGCAAGACTCTTCTTGCAAAATCTCAGTACCTCTGCCTCGTCAATCTCTGATCCTTCTCTTCGTATGATTGCACAGTTTATCTGTTAATTACCAAACCAGACAATCAAAACAAATTATATCTATGCTTTAACATAATAATTAAGAAAAAATATTAAAAAGCCCCCCTCAAACTAAAAGTCATTACCAATAGGGCCCCACAATATTAAAAATGGTTCAAAATCTAAGTTTTCTCCACTGACTTGACGTGGAAGACACTGATGATGACTCATCTACTTTTTTTGACAAGGCAAATTTGTATTCTTCATCCTCCTCCACTCAAACAAAGAGGGTACTTTAGGGTAGTGATGATTTTTTTTAATTATTAATTTCGAAATTATTTTATTATTATTCTTTAGTCGTTTATGCATATTTTATAACTGTGGAATCAAAAACATATAAACAACTTTTTATTTATTTATTTTGTTATGAGAAATATTATAGTGTAATAAAAAATTATTTTTGGTCTGTAAAAATCTTAAGTGACAATAGGTCACAGGCCTGGGGCCATAAAAGTCTTAGATGACAATAGGCTATAAACCCCATCAGTAGATGGTGCCACAGCAACTACAGATAAAGCCCATAACTTTTTGCCATCTATAATTTTTATGAGATAAAAATAATCTTTTTATTGCACTTTAACCTCTCTTTCGTTATAAATGCTGCTTTCCGGCGTAGGTTTCCAACATTCCATCACACCATAGGTGATGGGGCTATATCAATTATCAACAAACAAACAGTGACATGTACGTGCATGCCACTGTCAACGGCTTCACGTAAATTCTCTTTTGGGTTGATGAACACAACAACAACATCAATAAATTAAATAAAAGAAACAACAACAAAAAAATTTATAATAATAAAAAAAAAAGGACTGTACTACTTGTGAATCTTATTACCTCTTCGCCGTATTTGTCATCAGGGACCTCGAACGCAACTCCTTGAGCAATTTCAGGATGAGACAAAAGTACTGCATCCACCTCAATCGGTGATATTTTCTCCCCTGCAATTATAATAATAATAATCATCATGATATTGGAGTAATATTATAGAGAAATCTCGAAAAATTTACCTCCACGATTAATGAGCTCCTTGATCCGACCAACAGGATGCAAATACCTGTTTGAATCAAGGCACCAGAGATCGCCCGTGTGAAACCCCCCGAACCGAAAAGCGGTCTTGTTAGCCTCCGGGTTATTTTTGTAACCCATGGCCACATTTGGTCCCCTTATACACACCTCCCCGCTTATCCCAACCTCTTGAGCCACCCTATTCTCATCCAACACCGTCATTTCATGACCAACCAGAATTCCCACCGACCTGGGTATATGCGGGCCGTCCTCCGGTAGCGGGTTCGACGCCATCAGATGGGCTGCCTCTGTCATCGCGTAAGCCTCCAGTACTAGAGCCTCGAACACCTCCTCCAGCCTGCTCAGTATGGCCGACGCCAGCGAGGCGCTATAGCTCCGGATGAACCTGAGCTTCGGGTATTCAGATTCTGGGTTACCCAAGTGCCAATCCAATATGATTTGAAGGATTGTCGGCACTGCGGTATACCACGTGGCCTTATATTTGTGCATGTTTGACCAAAACTTTGAAGCTGAGAATCGGCCCACGGCTGGGAGAACCACGGCTAAGGGTGTCAAGGCGGTTAGTAGCTTTTACTAACCGCAACTGTTAACCGCTAGGCGGTTAGCAGTTAGCGGTTAACTGTTGGTTAGTGGTTAGAGAAATAGATAACCACTCACTAACCGCTTTTTCAAAATTGGGCTTTTTGGACTTTTTTTGGGCTTTTTGTGCCTTTTGGGCTTTTTTTCACCCTCATATATATATTGTATTTTTAGTGTCTTCTTGAGCCCAATTGCTATAAAAAGAGCCCATATTGAAAATTCAAAAATATTTGACCCAAAATTTACATTTACTTGTACTTTAAAAAAATTTCCTTAAATATTAAATCATTACCGGTTAGCTTTTTTCTCATTAAATTATATCATATGATTAATTATTTAAATTATTATCATATTTACTTTTAATATTTTTTCTTTGAATTGAACTTAATATCTAATGGTAAATGGTAATGTTCAAACTCCTAAATCCTAAATTCCTAAAGTATCTAATAATGCTTTAATTAAATTGTAATTATAAGTAATATATTGTTTAATTCAATTGAATCAATTGTGATTATCACTGTACATGAATGATATGATTAGCTTGTAGACTTATGACTTATGAGTTATGTCATATTATATATGTATTATTTATTATTATATAAT
>NC_081545.1:23206114-23207799 GCF_901000735.1 Corylus avellana | reverse complement strand
GTGAAGCCAATTCCGGCTCGAATTGTGCGAGCAATAATTGAAGCGTTTAGGGAGGGAGATAAAAACGTGAGGTGGTATGTGATGGGAGATGACGATACAATCTTTTTTCTTGATAATTTAATTGGGGTTCTTGCAAAATACAACCATTCAAAGTACTACTATATTGGGTCGAATTCTGAGTTTGTTAAGTCCAACATTGATTTCTCGTTTGATATGGCTTTCGGTGGGGCTGGATATGCTCTGAGTTACCCTGTTGTGGAGGCATTGGCAGCCAAGTTAGACTCTTGTATTGAGAGAGATCCGCAGGAGCATTTCAGTGATTATATTTTGCACTCATGTTTGGCTGATTTAGGAGTTCCTTTAACTCTTGAGAAAGGGTTTCACCAGGTAATTAATTGGCTGGTGTTTGGCTCATGATTTGATATAATTAATAGATATATTTTCTGATCCCTATATATGATTTACTATGTTGTATTTGATGCAGATCGATATGCGCAATGACACAACAGGTTTTCTATCAGCTCAGCCCCACACCCCTTTCCTCTCCTTCCACCACATTGACGCCATTGACCCAATCTTCCCTTCCATGAACCGTTCGGAAGCCATAAACCACCTCATGAAGGTGGCGAAAGCCGACCAATCCCGTCTTCTTCAGCAAACCATATGCTACCACAGGCCAACCAACTGGTCTTTCTCTGTTTCTTGGGGCTACTCTGCTTATATCTATGAAAACATAATCCCTCGGAGCATTTTATGCAGACCCCTTCAGACATTTACAACATGGAGGAAAGAGGTAAAGCTACACTTCTACGTGTTCAACACCCGACCGCTCTCCAGCGATCCCTGTCAAGTTCCCCATGTGTTTTTCTTTGATTCTATAGAGTTTACACAAGGTGATGAACAAGTTGTTACTACATATATTAGAAAATCGCCTCGGGGTTTACCAAATTGTTCATCCACTGGTAATCATTCAGCGGATGCCATCACCAAAATTCAGGTGCTTTCACCAGCAACAACACGCCTGGAGGTGAGTGCATGCTCTCATTTCATTAAACACTCTTCAAGGGTTTTTTAAGGTTGTTTTGTTTATTGACAACTGTAATTTGTTTGTTTTGGTTGAACAGGCCGGAGGAAGAGATTGCTGTGACATTGAATATGTGGATAGAACCAGTGTTACACAAGTCAAATACAGGCCTTGCTTGAAAAATGAAGTGATTGCCTAGTTACTCTAATATCAAATCTTGTTTTTGAATTCAGTATTAATGTTCCACTTAATTCTCCAAATGAATTTTTTTTTATTGTTCCACTTAATTCTCCAAATGAATTTCTTTTGTTCTCCCGACTCTGGAATACACTACCAGAAATACTTTTATATAGCAATACAAATCCTTTTTTGTTTTTTTTTGAGATGTCCACATGAAAGGGGAAGGGGATTCATATTAGTGACTTTTGCTTCATAAGACCTGGTCTCCAGTTAGAAATAATACAAATCCAAATCTTAGGTTCCGTTTGTTTCGATTTAAAATATTTTTAGGGAAGTTATTTTTTAGGAAAATGTTTTCAGCGGAATACAATTTCCGGCATTTGAATAGAAAAATAGTCAAATATTGATGAAAAGTTCTATTCGAGCCTTATTTAAATTTGAATTCTTCTCTCTTTTGTTTTTTGTCTTTTGTTTTGTTTTT
>NC_081545.1:23179268-23206014 GCF_901000735.1 Corylus avellana | reverse complement strand
GGTTCTAGGTTTGAGAGAACCTATTTGGGATCTAGTGACCATAGTGTGTGCTGGTGGGAGTAAAGTTAAGGCTGCAAGAGGTATAGGTGAGGCTGTAGAGGGTATAGAATGTGATATAGGTGAGTTTGCAGGAGATAAAGGTGAGGTTGCAGGGTTGGTTATTGAGGGAGAGGCAGGAGCACTAGGAGAAGGGTGGTTGGTGTCTGCATTTAATGTTGCAGATAGAGGTGAGGTTTCAGATGCAGGGGTTGTAGCTGGGGTTGGTTCAAGTGAGGTGGCTTTTGCACTAGAGTTAGGCTCAACAAGAAATGGACAATTAAGTGGTAATGAAACAGGAAGAAAAAGAGAAGCATCACCTTGAGCATTAATCTTGGAAGGAAATTGTGTAGTAGCTTGATCCTTAGCAGGGAAGGAATCTTCATTAAAGATGACATGCTTAGACAAGTAATTTTTGTTACTCGTCAGAATATATGGCTTATGAACACCATAAGAGAGCCAAAATATCATTATAATTACGTTATCTCAAGCTTTTGACGTGTAATAATTTTGTGATATTGCAACTGTGAGAAAATCACTCGATGCCATTTGAAATGAAAAGTTGTTTAAAAAATGACACGTATACATACTCCAACTAATATGAAATAAGTGTAAAAATGACATTACTTCTTCATTTAAGCGTGATTTTGAAATATTCAATCGAAATAAGCCAAATTTTCTCCACTATTTCTTGCAAAGCCATACATAAAAGTTTTATTTATTTATTTATTTTTTAGAGAGAGAGAGAGACCTAGATGTTTCTTGATGAAAGTATCCCATGTGCAAGGTGCCTTACCATCGGTATTTGTTGCTCTTTCAATTTGGCCAAAAAAGATATAAGGTGCAAATTATATGTGCTTATATATAAAGCTTTATATGTGTAGATATGTATACATACTATGACTATATATTAGTAAAATCCCTTCTCTAATGATTATATATAAAACTATGTATGTATACATACCATGTAAGCAGCTCAAGCAGTTCCAAATATAAAATCAGTAGGAAAACTGCTCTGACTAAAAGGTATTGAATAATTACTTGGTTCTGCACAGGAGGCCAAGGCCAGGGCTAGGAGGCAAAATAGGTAAGGACCTTGATGAACTACCATGGCTTGGGCTCAAGTACTAAATGAAAGAAAACAAAAATTATAAATTGCAAATTAGTAAAACCGAAAAAATAATACAAAATAAAAAATAAAAAAAATCGAGTACTAAATTAATACTACTAATTAATACTTTAAATGTAATTAACTCATTTAAACAACATTCCTCGTGTTCACATACCAAAAGCCCTAAATTTAATTCAAACTATAAAATTAAGGTTTATTTTCATATTTTACCCATAGGTAAAATTAGAGTTTCAACTCATTAATTCAATAACCCAGAAGTTGTATAATGCATAATGCATAATTCTTCTTCGTCTTCTTCTCTACAAACCTAGTAGTTGTCCTTGTATAATTCACAGTGGGTTCATAAGCAAGAAGTAAGTTATGACCGACAATGTAAGGTTCAATAGCGGAGTTACCGGCGGTGGTGCAATTCGGGACGTAACTTGAATATCTTTTAGGTAGAAAATTATAAGTGTTGTACCCATTAATACTTATTGCAATTGGTTCATTCATTGTAAACCATAACTTGACTTGATCACCAAAAGTTTTAAAGTAAAAATCGGCATAATCTTGAAAATCATTCCAATATATTCAATATCTTCTTCTACAATTTTTTCTTCAATTTCCTCTTCTACTTCTTCTACAACTCCAATGTAAGGTTCACTTACATTGGAGTGTCCCACCATGCCCATACCCACGCCCATTTCTTCACCCTTTTCATCATCTTCGTAAAACCCAAACCCACCATGCCGTGACTACGAGCCACCTCTTTGGGACCTTTGGGATGACCGTAAAACTACACCATGGGTGTTTGGGTGGCCTGCCAGCTACCCTATGGTGGGTTTGGCGGTGGCCAGGGGTGGTAACCCCACCGTTGACCAACCCTTCCATTTTTATTTTTATTTTTTTTTATTTAATTTCAAAATGAAATTAATAAAAAAAATAATATTTTAAAGTGAGGTGGAAGATGTGGAAAAACAGTGTGTTTAGTAGGGACTGATGGCTGTTACACATTTGGGAGAAAATGTAACAGTAGGGGTTAAATTACCTTTTCGATTAACCCAGGGAGTAAAAAGTCAAAAAAAAAAAAGTTTAGGAAGTTTTTTGTTTGCATGCGTTGACTCAGAGATTTATTAGATATTTACCCTATTTTATAATAATTCTAATATGTAAATAATTATAATATATATTCATCATGTTTTGGACTTGTAACACACGTCCTTTTACAACTTATTTTAGGAGGAACTTTTTGAACCAATTGCAAGAATCCTTGAGGTGTCTTTTCAAATTGTCCATAAAATCTACAAAAGTGAGGCCATTCCGAATGAGTTAAGCACTGTCCCATTCAAGGATGTTAAGAAATGACCATGAGTAGTACGCCTTCACGTTTGCGCACTCTCTGCACAAAATTTAACTGGTAATATCCACAATCAAAATTGAGATGGAAATGTTACGAATTTCAAACTCTTCTGATTCTTCTTCAGTTTATTTTCCTCAATTTCTTCTCCAACTTCTTCTTTTTCAATTTCTTCAATTCCCACTTCTACCTCTTCTTCTACTTCTTCTTCTTCTTCTTCCTCTTCTTCTACAATTTCCTCTTCAATTTCTACTTCTTCTTCTTCATCCGTTTCTTGTTCAACTTCTACTTTTACTTCTTCTTCTTCTACTTCTTTTTCTTCTTCAATTTCATCTTCAATTTCATCTTCAATTTCTACTTCAACAGTTGGTAATATTCTGGTCCATGAGATTGAAAATTTGAATGAGTCCAATCCAATCGTTTTCAATAGTTGTATGTCCTCCTATTGAATATTTCGATTATCAAAAGAAATAAAAGAAATCAATTATATACACACACACACACACACACATATATAAAGAGAGAGAGAGAAACAAGCATTCTACCTTATACAGATGATAAAAGTCACAGGCTACATCTGCATTTTTACCATCATGAATTTTTTTCTACCAAGCCACCAAGTAAATGTGTAAAAAAAAAAATTGAATAATAATTAGTAAATGTTAAGAATTCCAAACTTGTCATAATATGTGGCTTATGAACACCATAAGAGAGCCAAAATATTATTATAATTACATTATCTCAAGCTTTTGACGTTTAATAGTTTTGTGATACTGCAACTGTAAGAAAGTCACTCAATGCCATTTGAAATGAAAAGCTGTCTAAAAAAGGACACATATACATACCCCAACTAATATGAAATGAGTGTAAAAATGACTCTACTTTTTCATTTAAGCGCGATTTTGAAATATTCAATCAAAATGAGCCAAATTTTCTTCATTATTTCTTGCAAAGCCATACATCAAAGTTTTATTTATTTATTTATTTTTTAGAGAGAGAGAGAGACCTAGATGTTTCTTGATGAAAGTATCCCATGTGCAAGGTCCTTTGCCATCGGTATTTGTTGCTCCTTCAATCTGGCCAAAAAAGATATAACGTGCAAATTATATGTGCTTATATATAAAGCTTTATATGTGTAGATGTGTATATACATACCACGACTAATTAGTAAAATCCCTTCTCGAATGATTATATATAAAGCTATGTATGTATACATATCATGTAAGCACTTCAAACAGTTCCAAATATAAAATCATTAGGAAAACTGCTCTCATTGAAAAGTATCGAATAATTACTCGATTCTGCATAGGATGCTAAGGCCAGGGCTAGGAGGCAAAATAGGTAAGGACCTTGATGAACTGCCATGGCTTGGGCTCGAGTACTAAATGAAAGAAAAAAAAAAGAAGGGGAAACTTTAGAAAGCCCCTCTGAACTTCCAGTCATTTTGACACACTCCCTCGGAATTTTCAAAACTCTCACTTAGGCCCCCTGAACTTTGATTTTCTCTCACTTTGGACCCTTTTAACTTTTTATACCCATTTTACCTTCAACTAAAACTACGTCGTTTTGAACTTAACCAAAATTACGTCGTTTTGGACTAAAAAACTACACCGTTTTGGGCTTCAAAACTACATCACCACCCAACCCAAAACGATGTCGTTTTGAGCATAATATTAATATTTTAAAAAAAAAAAATGAAATTGGGGTTGGCCGGACCACCCCCTTGGCCATGAGAGTGGTCCGGCCACCACCAAAAGGCCAAAAAAAAAAAAAAAACGGGGAGCAGCATCGATGCGGGTGGCGGACCACTGAGGGTTGGGGGTGGTTTGGCCACCAAATACAGGGTGGTCCAGCCACCCCCAAAGCACCCCGATCCACTTTTTTTTAAAAAAAAAATTTATTTTTTAATTTATTTTGCTTTTTTTTAAAAAAAAAAAAAAAAATTAATGCCTAAAACGACGTCGTTTTGGGTATTAATTTTTGGGCTGGGTAGGTGTTGTAGTTTTAGGACACAAAACGACGTAGTTTTGGGGGAGGGTAAAATAGGTATAAAAAGTCAAATTGTTTGACTTTAACGTTAAAAGGGTCCAAAGTGAGAGAAAACCAAAGTTCAGGAGGCCTAAGTGAGTTTTGGAAATTCAGGGGGGTATGTCAAAATGGCTGGAAGTTCAGGGGGCTTTCTGAAGTTTCCAAAAAAGAAAAAATTATAAATTGCAAATTAGTAAAATTAAAAAAAATAGTACAAAATGAAAAAAAAAAATAAAAAAAAAATCGAGTGCTAAATTAATTGTACTAATTAACCATTTAAATGTAATTAACCTATTTAAATAGCATTCCTCGTGTTCACATACTAAAAGCCCTAAATTTAATTCAAACTATAAAATTAGGGATTATGTTCGTACTTTACCCATAGGTAAAATTAGAGTTTCAACCCATTAATTCAATAACCCAATAGTTGTATAATGCATAATTCTTCTTCTTCTTCTTCTTCTTCTTCTTCTCTACAAACCTAGTAATTGTCCTTGTATAATTTCAAAGCGGGTTCATGAGCAAGAAGCAAGTTAGGGCCGACAATGTAACGTTCAGTACCGGAGTTACCGGCGGCGGTGCAATTCGGGACATAACTTGAATATATTTTAAATAGAAAATTATATGTGTTGTACCCATTAATACTTATTGCAATTGGTTCATTCATTGTAAACCATAACTTGACTCGATTACCAAAAGTTTTAAAGCAAAAATCTGCATAATCTTGAAAATCATTCCTATATATTTAATTTCTTCTTCTACAATTTTTTCTTCAATTTCCTCTTCTACTTTTTCTACTACTCCAATGTAAGGTTCACTTACATTGGAGTGTCCCACCACACCCACACCCACGCCCATTTCTTCACCCTTTTCATCATCTTCGTAAAACCCAAACCCACCATGCCGTGGCTGCAAGCCACCTCGTTGGGGCCTTTGGGATGGCCGTAAAACTACACCATGGGTGTTTGGGTGGCTTGCAAGCCACCCCATGGTGGGTTTGAGGGTGGCTAGGGGTGGTAGCCCCCCCGCTGACTTTCCATTCAATTTTTTATTTTATTTAATTTTAAAATTAATTTAATAAAAATAATAATATTTTAAAGTGAGGTAGAAGATGTGGAAAAAAGTGAGTTTGGTTGGGACTGATGGCCGTTACGCATTTGGGGGAAAATGTAACGGTAGGGCTTAAATCACCTTTTCGATTAATTCAGGGAGTAAAAAGTCTAAAAAAATAGTTTAGAGAGTTTTTTGTTTTCACGCGTTGACTCAGGGATTTATTAGATATTTACCCTATTTTATAATAATTCTAATATGTAAATAATTATAATATATATTCACCATGTTCTGGACCCGTAACACACGTCCTTTTATAGCTTGTTTTAGGAGGAACTTCTTGAACCAATTGCAAGAATCCTTGAGGTGTCTTTTCAAATTGTCCTTAAAATCTACAAAAGTGAGGCCATTCCGAATGAGTTAAGCATTGTCCCATTCAAAGATGTTAAGAAATGACTATGAATAGTGTGTCGTCACGTTTGCCCACTCCCTGCACAAAATTTAACTGGTAATACCCACAATCAAAATTGAGATGGAAATGTTATGAATTCCAAACTCTTCTGATTCTTCTTTAGTTTTTTTTTTTTATTCAATTTCTTCTTTTCCAATTTCTTCAATTTCCACTTCTACTTCTTCTTCTACTACTTCTTTTCTTCTACAATTTCTTCTTCAATTTCTACTTCTTCTTCTTGATCAATTTCTTGTTCAACTTCTACTTCTACTTCTTCTGCTTCTACTTATTTTTCTTCTTCAATTTCATCTTCTATTTCTACTTCAACAATTGGTAATATTCTAGTCCATGAGATTGAAAATTTGAATGAGTCTAATCCAATCGTTTTCAATAGTTGTATGCACTCCTGTCTATATTTCGATTAAAAAAAGGAATAAAAAAAAGTCACCGGCTACATCTGCATTGTTACCATCATGAATTGCAATCTACCAATCCACCAAGTAAATGTGTACAAAAAATAAAAATTGATTAATAATTAGTAAATGTTAAGAATTCCAAACTTGTCGGAATATATGGCTTATGAACACCATAAGAGAGCCAAAATATCATTATAATTACGTTATATCTAGCTTTTGATGTTTAATAGTTTTGTGATATTGCAACTATGAGAAAGTCACTCAAGCCATTTGAAATGAAAAGCTGTTTAAAAAAGGACACTAATACATACCCCAACTAGTATGAAATAAGTGTAAAAATGACATTACTTCTTCATTTAAGCAATTTTGAAATATTTAATCGAAATGAGCCAAATTTTCTTCACTATTTCTTGCAAAGCCATACATCAAGCACCTTAAGTAGTTCCAAATATAAAATCAGCAGGAAAACTGCTCTGATTGAAAGGTATCGATTAATTACTCGGTTCTACACAGGAAGCCAAGGCCAGGGCTAGGAGGCAAAATAGGTCAGGACCTTGATGAACTGCCATGGCTTGGGCTCGAGTACTAAATGTAAGAAAAAAAAAATTATAAATTATAAATTGCAAATTAGTAAAATAAAAAAATAATACAAAATGAAAAAAAAAATCGAGTACTAAATTAAGTACTAATTAACAATATAAATGTAATTAACTCATTTAAATTGCATTCCTCTTGTTCATATACCAAAAGCCCTAAATTTAATTCAAACTATAAAATTAGGGTTTATTTCATACTTTACCCATAGGTAAAATTAAAGTTTTAACCCATTAATTCAATAACCCAGAAGTTGT
Source organism: Corylus avellana (assembly GCF_901000735.1). Taxonomy (NCBI): domain Eukaryota; kingdom Viridiplantae; phylum Streptophyta; class Magnoliopsida; order Fagales; family Betulaceae; genus Corylus; species Corylus avellana. Next base: position 23,198,714 of record NC_081545.1, on the reverse strand, counting down.
ATAATGCATAATGCATAATTCTTCTTCTTCTTCTTCTTCTTCTCTACAAACCTAGTAGTTGTCCTTGTATAACTTCACAGTGGGTTCATGCGCAAGAAGCAAGTTATGGTTGACAATGTAAGGTTCAGTAGCGGAGTTACCGGCGGTGGTACAATTCGAGACATAACTTGAATCTCTTAGGTAGAAATAAGTGTTGTGCCCATTAATACTTATTGCAATTGGTTCATTCATTGTAAACCATAACTTGACTCGATCACCAAAGTATTAAAGCAAAAATCCGCATAATCTTGAAAATCATTCCTATATAATCAATTTCTTCTTCTTCAATTTCCTCTTCTACTACTCCAATGTAAGGTTCACTTACATTGGAGTGTCCCACCACGCTCACACCGACGCCCAGTTCTTCACCCTTTTCATCATCATCGTAAAACTCAAACCCACCATGCCGTGGCTGTGAGCCACCCCGTTGGAGCCTTTGGGATGGCCGTAAAGCGACACCATGGGTGTTTGGGTGGCCTGCAAGCCATCCCATGGTGGGTTTGGGGGTGGCCAGGGGCGGCAGCCCCATCGCTGACCAACCCTTCAATTTTTTAGTTTTTTTTATTTAATTTTAAAATTAAGTTAATAAAAAAATAATATTTTAAAGTGAGTTAGAAGATGTGGAAAAACAATGTGTTTGGTTGGGACTGATGACAATTACACATTGGGGAAAAAATGTAACTGTAGAGGTTAAATCACCTTTTCGATTAAACGAGGGAGTAAAAAGTCGAAAAAAAAAAAAAGTTTAGGGAGTTTTTTGTTTTCAGGCATTGACTTAGGGATTTATTAGATATTTACCATATTTTATAATAATTCTAATATATAAATAATTATAATATATATTCACCGTGTTCTTGACCTGTAACACACGTCCTTTTACATCTTATTTTAGGAGGAACTTCTTGAACTAATTACAAGAATCCTTGAGGTGTCTTTTCAAATTGTCCTTAAAATCTAAAAAAGTGAGGCCATTCCAAATGAGTTAAGCTCTGTCCCATTCAAAGATATCAAGAAATGACCATGAATAGTGTGCCTTCAAGTTTGCGCGCTCCCTGCACAAAATTTAACTAGTAATATCCACAATCAAAATTGAGATGGAAATGTTACGAATTCCAAACTCTTCTGATTCTTCTTCAGTTTCTTTTTCTTCAATTTCTTCTTCAACTTCTTCTATTCAAATTTCTTCAATTTCCACTTCTACTTATTCTTCTACTACTTCTTCTTTTCTTCTACAATTTCTACATCTTCTTCTAGATCAATTTCTTGTTCAACATCTACTTCTACTTCTTCTGCTTCTGCTTCTTTTTCTTCTTCAATTTCATCTTCTATTTCTACTTCAACAATTGGTAATATTCTGGTCCACGAGATTGAAAATTTGAATAATTCTAATCCAATCGTTTTCAATAGTTGTATGTCCTCCTGTTTATATTTCGATTATCAAAAGAAATAAAAAAAAATCAATATATATATATATACACACACACACACACACATAGAGAGAGAGAAACAGGCATTCTACCTTATACAGATGATAAAAGTTACCAGCTACATTTGCATTTTTACCATCATGAATTTTTTTCTACCAATCCACCAAGTAATTGTGTAAAGAAAAAAATTGAATAATAAGTAGTAAATGTTAAGAATTCCAAACTTGTCAGAATATGTGGCTTATGAACACCATAAGAGAGCCAAAATATCATTATAATTACGTTATCTCTAGCATTTGACGTTTAATAGTTTTGTGATATTGCAACTGTGAGAAAGTCACTCAATGCCATTTGAAATGAAAAGCTGTTTTAAAAAGGACACATATACATACCCCAACTAATATGATATGAGTGTAAAAATGACATTACTTCTTCATTTAATAGTGATTTTAAAATATTCAATTGAAATGAGCCAAATTTTCTTCACTATTTATTGCAAAGCCATACATCAAGTAGTTCAAGTAGTTCCAAATATAAAATCGGCAAGAAAACTGCTCTGATTGAAAGGTATCGAATAATTACTCAGTTCTGCACAGGAGGCCAAGGCGAGGGCTAGGAGGGAAAATAGGTAAGGACGTTGATGAACTACCATGGCTCGGGCTCGAGTACTAAATGAACGGGAAAAAAAAAATTATAAATTGCAAATTAGTAAAATCGAAAAAATAATACAAAATGAAAAAAAAAAAAAAAAATCGAGTACTAAATTAATAGTACTAATTAACACTTTAAATGTAATTAACCCAATTAAATAGCATTCCTCGTGTTCACAAATTTAATTCAAACTATAAAAAAAGGGGTTTATTTCATACTTTACCCATAGATAAAATTAGAATTTCAACCCATTAATTCAATAAGCCAGAAGTCGTATAATGGATAATGCATAATTCTTCTTCTTCTTCTCTACATACCTAGCAGTTGTGCTTGTATAATTTCACAGTGGGTTCATGAGCAAGAAGTAAGTTATGGCCGACAATGTAAGGTTCAGTTGCAGAGTTACCGGCGGCGGTGTAATTTGGGGCGTAACTTGAATATCTTTTAGGTAGAAATAAGTGTTGTACCCATTAATACTTTTTGCAATTGGTTCATTTATTGTAAACCATAACTTGACTCAATCACCAAAAGTTTTAAAGCAAAAATCCGCATAATCTTGAAAATCATTCCTATTTATTCAATTTCTTCTTCTACAATTTTTTTTTTTCAATTTCCTCTTCTACTTCTTCTACTACTTCAATGTAAGGTTCACTTACATTGGAGTGTCCCACCACGCCCACACCCACGCCCATTTCTTCACCCTTTTCATCATCTTCGTAAAACCCAAACCCACCATGCCGTGGCTGCGAGCCAACTCGTTGGGGCCTTTGGGATGGCCGTAAACCTACACCATGGGTGTTTGGGTGGCCTGCAAGCCACCCCTTGGTGGGTTTGGGGGTGGCCAGGGATGGTAGCCCCATTGCTGACCAACGCATCAATTTTTTTTTTCTTTAATTTTAAAATTAAGTTAATAAAAAAATAATATTTTAAAGTGAGGTAAAAGATGTGGAAAAATAGTGCGTTTGGTTGGGACTGATGGCCGTTACGCATTTGGGAGAAAATGTAACGGTAGGGGTTAAATCACCTTTTCGATTAATCCAGGGAGTAAAAAGTTTAGGGAGTTTTTTGTTTTCACGCGTTGACTCATGGATTTATTAGATATTTACCCTATTTTATAATAATTCTAATATGTAAATAATTATAATATATATTCACCGTGTTCTGGACCCGTAACACACGTCCTTTTACATCTTATTTTAGGAGGAACTTCTTGAACCAATTACAAGAATCCTTGAGGTGTCATTTCAAATTGTCCTTAAAATCTACAAAAGTGAGGCCATTCCGAATGAGTTATGCATTGTCCCATTCAAAGATGTTAAGAAATGACTATGAATAGTGTGCTTTCACTTTTGCGCACTCTCTGCACAAAATTTAACGGGTAATATCCACAATCAAAATTGAGATGGAAATGTTACGAATTCCAAACTCTTCTGATTCTTCTTCAGTTTCTTTTTCTTCATTTTCTTCTTCAACTTCTTCTTTTCCAATTTCTTCAATTTCTACTTCTACTTCTTCTTCTACTACTTCTTCTTTTCTTCAACAATTTCCTCTTCAATTTCTACTTCTTTTTCTAGATCAATTTTTTGTTCAACTTCTACTTCTTCTGCTTCTACATCTTTTTCTTCAATTTCATCTTCTATTTCTACTTCAACAATTAGTAATATTCTGGTCTGCGAGATTGAAAATTTGAATGAGTCTAATCCAATCATTTTCAATAGTTGTATGTCCTCCTTTTTATATTTCGATTATCAAAAGAAATAAAAAAAAAAATTCAATTATATATATATATATATATATATATAGAGAGAGAGAGAGAGAGAGAGAGAGAAAAACAAGCATTCTACCTTATACAGATGATAAAAGTCACCGGCTATATCTGCATTTTTACCATCATGAATTTTTTTCTACCAATCCACCAAGTAAATATGTAAAAAAAAAATTGAATAATAATTAGTAAATGTTAAGAATTCCAAACTTGTCAAAATATGTGGCTTATGAACACAATAAGAGAGCTAAAATATCATTATAGTTATGTTATCTCTAGCTTTTGACGTTTAATAGTTATGTGGTATTGCAACTGAGAGAAAGTCACTCAATACCATTTGAAATGAAAAGATGTTTAAAAAAGGACACATAAAAATATCCCAACTAATATGAAATGAGTGTAAAAATGACGTTACTTCTTCATTTAAGCGCGATTTTGAAATATTCAATTGAAATGAGCTAAATTTTCTTCACTATTTCTTGCAAAGCCATATATCAAGCAACTCAAGCAGTTCCAAATATAAAATCAGCAGGAAAACTACTCTGATTGAAAGATATTAAATAATTACTCGGTTCTACACAGGAGGCGAAGGCCAGGGCTAGGAGGCAAAATAGGTAAGGACCTTGATGAACTGCCATGGCTCGAGCTCGAGTACTAAATGAAAGAAAAAAAAATTATAAATTGAAAATTAGTAAAATCGAAAAAATAGTACAAAATGAAAAAAATAAAAATCGATTTCTAAATTAATAGTACTAATTAATACTTTAAATGTAATTAACCTATTTATATTGCATTCCTCGTGTTTAGATACCAAAAGCCCTAAATTTAATAGAGAGAGAGAGAGAGAGAGAGAGAGAGATAAACAAGTATTCAACCTTATACAGATGATGAAAGTCACAGGCAACATCTGCATTTTTACCATTATGAATTTTTTTTCTACCAAGCCACCAAGTAAATGTGTAAAAAAAAAATTGAATAATAATTATTAAATGTTAAGAATTCCAAACTTGTCAGAATATGTTGCTTATTAACACCATAAGAGAGCCAAAATATCATTATAATTACGTTATCTCAAGCTTTTAAGGTTTAATAGTTTTGTGATATTGCAACTGTGAGAAAGTCACGCAATGCCATTTGAAATGAAAAGCTGTTTAAAAAAGGACACATATACATACCCCAACTAATATGAAATGAGTGTAAAAATGACATTATTCCTCAATTTAAGCGCGAGTTTGTACTATTCAATCGAAATGAGCCATATTTTCTTCATTATTTCTTTGCAAAGTCATACAAGCTTTATTTATATATTCATTTTTTTAGAGGAAGAGAGAGAGAGAGACCTAGATGTTTCTTGATAAAAGAATCCCATGTGCAAGGTCCCCTACGATCGATATTTGGTGCTGCTTCAATCTGGCCAAAAAAGATATAAGGTTCAAATTTTATGTTCTTATATATAATGCTTTATATGTGTAGATATGTATATAAACCATGATTATATATAAGTAAAATCCCTTCTCTAATGATTATATAAAGCTATGCATGTATCCGTACCATGTAAGCCGCTGAAATAGTTCCAAATATAAAATCAGCAGGAAAACTACTCCGATTGTAAGGTATCGAATAATTACTCGGTTCAGCACAGGAGGCCAAGGCCAAGGCTAGGAGGTAAAATAGGTAAGGACCTTGATGAACTACAATGGCTCGGGCTCGAGTACTAAATGAAAGAAAAAAAGAAATTATAAATTGCAAAATAGTAAAATCGAAAAAATAGTACAAAATGAAAGAAAAACAATATCGAGTAATAAACTAATAGTACTTATTAACACGTTAAATGTAATTAACTCATTTAAATAGCATTCCTAGTGTTCACATACCAAAAACCCTAAATTTAATTCAAACTATAAAATTAGGGTTTATTTCCATACTTTACCCATAGATGAAATTAGAGTTTCAACCCATTAATTGAATAACTCGGAAGTTGTATAATGCATAATGCATAATGCATAATTCTTCTTCTTCTTCTTCTTCTTTTTCTTTACAAACTTGGTAGTTGTCTTTGTATAAATTCACAGCGGGTCCATGAGCAAGAAGCAAGTTATGGCTGATATTATAAGGTTTAGTAGCGGAGATATCGGCAGCGGTGCAATTCGGGATGTAACTCGAACATCTTCCAGGAGGAAAATTGTAAGTGTGTACCCATTAACACTTATTGCAATTGGTTCATTCATTGTAACCCATAACTTAACTTGATCACAAAAAGTTTTAAGCAAAAATCCACATAATCTTGAAAATCATTCCAATATATTCAATTTCTTCTTCAATTTCCTCTTCTACTTCTTCTTCTTCAATTTCTTCCTCAATATCTACTTCTACAATTTCTTCTTTAACTTCTTCTCCTTCTTCTTCTTCTTCTTCTTCTTCTACTTTTACTTCTACTTATCTACAAACTTGGTAGTTGTCCTTGTATAATTTCATGGTGGCTCCATGAGTAAGAAGCAAGTTATGGCCGACAATGTAAGGTTCACTTACATTGGAGTGTCCCACCCCGCTCACGCCCATTTCTTCACCCTTTCATCAACTTCGTGAAATCCAAACCCACCATGGCGTGGCTGCGAGTCACCCCATTGGGGCCTTTGGGGTGGCCGCAAAGCTACCCCATGGGTGTTTGGGTGGCCTGCAAGCCACCCCATGGTAGGTTTGGGGGTGGACAGATGTGGTAGCCCCACCGCTGACCAACCCTTCAATTTTTTTTATTTTTTTTTTAGATTTAATTTTTAAATTAATTTAATAAAAAAATAATATTTTAAATTGAGGTGGAAGATGTTCTAAAATAGTGCGTTTAGTTAGGACTAATGGCCGTTACACATTTGGGGGAAAATGTAACAGCAGAAGTTTATTCACCCTTTCAATTGACCGAGGAAGTAAAAATTCCGAAAAAAAAAAGTTTAAGGAGTTTTTTGTTTTCACGCATTGACTCATAGAATTATTAGATATCTACTCTATTAAATAATAATTCTAATATATAAATAATTATAATATATATTCACCCTGTTCTGGACCCATAACACACGCCCTTTTACAGCTTATTTTAGGGAGAACTTCTTGAACCAATAGCAAGAATCCTTGAGCTGTATTTTCAAATTGTCCTTAAAATATACAAAAGTGAGGCCACTCCGAATGAGTTAAGCACTGTCCCATTCAAAGCAGTCAAGAAATGACCATGAATAGTGTGCCTTCACGTTTGCGCACTCCCTGCACAAAACTTAACTGTTAATATCCACAATCAAAATTGAGATTGAAATGTTACGAATTCCAAACTCTTCTTATTCTTCATTAGTTTCTTTTTCTTCAATTTCGTCTTCAACTTCTTCTTTTTCAATTTCTTCAATTTCCACTTCCACTTCTTGTTCTTCTTCTTGAATTTCTTCTTCTTCTTCAATTTCCTCTTCTACTTCTTCTTCTTCATCAATTTCTTGTTCTACTTCTACTTCTACTTCTTCTTCTTCTACTTCTTCAACTTCTACTTCTTCAATTTCTTATTCTTCTTCATCTTCTTATTCTTCAATTTCTCGTTCTTCTTCATCAATTTCTTCTTCAACAGTTTGCAATATTCTGGTCCATGAGATAGAGAATTTGAATGAGTCTAATCGTATAATTTTCAACAGTTGTATGTCCTCCTGTTGAATATTTAGATTACAAAAAGAAATAAAAGAAATCAATTATATATATCTATATAGAAAAAAAAAAAAAAAAAAAAAAAAAAAACAAGCATTCTACCTCATACCGATAAAAAAAGTTACAGGTTACATCTGCATTTTTACCATCATGAATTTCGTTTGCCAAGCCACCAAGTAAATGTGTCAAAAAAAAATTGAATAATAATTACTAAATGTTAAGAATTTCAAACTTGTCAGAATATATGGCTTATGAACACCATAAGAGAGCCATAATATCATTATAATTACGTTATCTCAAGCTTTTGATGTTTAATAGTTTTGTGATATTGCAACTGTGAGAAAGTCACTCAATGCCATTTGAAATGAAAAGCTGTTTAAAAAAGGACACATATACAAACTCTTCTTATTCTTCATCAGTTTCTTGTTCTTGTTCTTCTTGTAGTTCATGGATGGAAAGTGATGGGTTGACCGTCTGAGTTAACGCCTTTGACTCACGGAATGGGGGTTTTGGGCACAAAATGGTAGTTTGATGTAGGGGTGAAATACAGGCGGATAATATTTGCCTGCATCTGCTATCCCCATATGCGGATGCGGGTAGCAAAAACTAATATACACAAATGCGGATGCGAAAGGGTTTTAGGGTATGCAAATGCGGATAATATCCGCATCCACATTTCTTTATATATTTAATTTTAATATTTTTTAATTTATGCTTTTTAGATTTGCTGGATTATGTTGTTGGATTTCACTTTAGGAAATTATTTTGATTTGTTATGATTTAATTGCCTTATATGTTGTTATTATTATTATTTAAAATATTTTTTCTTGTCATCAACTATAGATTTACTGGAAGCTAAATATTAAATTATATATGTGATGAAAATTTTAAATGCAAAATGATTAGCAAGTGTGAAATGAATAATAATTTTCAAGTATAAATAATTTATTTATTTATTTTTATTTATAAGAAGCAATAATTAGTGAATGACAACTTCAAGGTTTAAAACGCTCATAACCTCAAATGCAGATAGCGAATAATACCCGCATTAACCGCACTGATGCGGATAGAAATCGCATAATGCGGATGTAGATATCAAAAACCATTATTCGTATCTTGTGGATGTGGATTTGGATGCGGATATTGCTATTATCCGCATCCGCATCCACATTTTTACCCCTAGTTTGATAGGGTCAGGCAGCAGGATTGTCAGTTCATGGGGGTGAAGTAACAATGCGTTGTAGTTGATGTGGGAAAAATGTAATGACCCCAAAGATATAAAAGAAATCAATTAAGTTATATATATATATATATATATATATATATAGAGAGAGAGAGAGAGAGAGAGAGAGCGAGAGAGAGAGAGAGGAGAGAGAGAGAGAGAAAAAAGAAGAAGAAGAAGAAGCATTCTATGCTACATCTGCATTTTTACTATCATGAATTTTTTCTACCAAGCCACCAAGTAAATATGTCAAAAAAAATTGAATAATAATTAGGAAATGTTAAGAATTCCAAACTCGTCAAAATATATGGCTTATAAACACCATAAGAGAACCAAAATTTCATTATAATTACATTATCTTAAGCTTTGACTAGTAATAGTTTTGGGATATTACAACTGTGAGAAAGTCACTCGATGCCATTTGAAATGAAATGACGTTTAACAAAGGACACATATACATACCCCAACTAATATGAAATGAGTGTAAAAAATGACATTACTCCTTCATTTAAACGCGAGTTTGAAATATTCAATCGAAATGAGCAAAATTTTCTTCACTATTTCTACCAAAGCCATACCTCAAAGCTTTATTTCATTTTTTTTAGGGAGAGACCTAGATGTTTCTTGATGAAAATATCCCTTGTTCAAGGTCCCTTACCATCGATATTAAAGCTTTATATGTATAGACAGGTATATATACCATGATTATATATAGGGAAAAATATAAAATGTCCCCGCAAACTACCAGCAATTTGCAAGTTGGGCTCCCAATGTTCAAAATGTAGTAAAGTAGCCCCACGAAATTCCAAAAAATCTCAATTTAGCCACTTCGTTACCCAGCACCTTCAAATTGGATGAAAAATGCAAAACAACGTCGTTTTTTGAGGTTAAATTACTAAAATGCCATTTTTTTTAAAAAAAAATCAATTTGAAAAAGCCCACCAAACGACATCGTTTGGCTTGAAAAAGAAAATCATTACACTTACCAAAACGATGCCGTTTTGCTAGGTGTTTAATACCTTAGTCCCTAAATACGCAGCAGCTTTGTCTTCTTCGTCTTCATCTCCACTTCCCTTCTCCACGCAGTAGCCCAACTTCCATGCGAAAGCTCGAAACGCCTCACCTGCAATTTGCGACAGATATCTATTAAACTCGCAAGAGAACTCCAAGGAGAGAACTGAAATAAAAATATAAACCAACCATTTTGATTCTAGTGCCAAGGAGAGATTCACCTTTGCTATTTATTTCACTTCTTGCCTAGTTTTATTGTATCCTGCTCTTGTATGTCATTTTGGAGTTCTCAGAAGGTAACCTACTAAATTTAATTGAGTTTTTCCTATTTTTTAAGGTTTGTGGAGTTCTCTTTATCAATGTGTTTAGGTTCTTTTGGATCAGTGCCAGCTGTGATCTTTCTTGGTCTGAGTATGCATCCATAATCATAAGGATGGAATTAAAAGTCTCCCAGGCCCATTGTTCTGATTGTTGCATTGAGTGGATGAAATCTTCGGATTTTTCTTCATCCCAAAAGGCACACTGACATATCCCATAAAATCAAAGGGAAGTGGAGAAGAAGACGAAGAAGGCAAAGTTGTTGCGTGTTTAAGGACTACGGTATTAAACACTTACCAAAACAGCGTCGTTTTGTTAAGTGTAATGGGTTTTTTTCCAGGCCAAATGATGTCGTTTGGAGGGCCTTTTTTAAATTGATTTTTTTTTTCCAAAAGGGTATTTTAGTAACTTAACCTAAAAAAATGATGTCGTTTTACATTTTTCGTCCAATTTGACGATGCTGACTAACGGAGTGGCCAATTTGACATTTTTTGAAACTTCGTGGGGCTACTTTATTACATTTTGAACATTGGGGGGCCAACTTGCAAATGGCTGTAATTTTGGGGGCCATTTTATATTTTTCCCTTATATATAAGTAAAATCCTTTCTCTAATGATTAGATATAAAGCTATGTATGTTTATGTACCATGTAAGTAGTTGAAGTAGTTCCAAATATAAAATCAGCAAGAAAACTGCTCCGATTGAAAGGTATCGAATAATTACTCAGTTCTGCACAAGAGGCCAAGGCCAAGGCTAGGAGTCAAAATAGGTAAGGAACTTGATGAACTGCCATGACATGGGCTCAAGTACTAAATGAAAGAAAAAAAAATTATAAATTGCAAATTAGGAAAATCGAAAAAAATAGTACTAAATGAAAGAAAAACAAATCGAGTACTAAATTAATAGTACTAATTAACACTTTAAATGTAATTAACCTATTTAAATAGCATTCCTGGCGTTCACATACCCAAATCTCTAAATTTAATTCAAATTTTAAAATTAGGGTTTATGTTCATACTTTACCAATAGCTAGAACTTGTACTTCTTCTTCTTCTTCTTCTTACCCAGAATAACCAACTGGTGGCTAAATGGGGAATCACTCCTCTAAGCATTATCAGTGTTAATGCATAGGAAGGTGGAATTAATTTGAGAAAACTATAAATCATTATGGTACAAGTAAAATCCTCAAATTAAAGACATGGAGCAACTAACGACAATGTAAGGCAAACCTGATAATGATATGAAGATCTTGAAGATCTTAAGGTAAAGTCTATAGCAGCAACCATGCCAATCCTAGACTCTAGGAACAAGCTCCCTATAAGAGTAATAACAACGTAATTCTAACGACTTAGTAAGTAAACCTTACAATTAAATATGGCATGAGCTCATTATTACTATACGGGAATAAACGTACAGTTTCGATATCATTGAGAAGAGGTGTTGTTTCCATTAATACATCTTGAAAATATTATTTAGTTTGATAAAGGGTGGTGTACTCTTGGCGGCAATCGCCAAAGCATTTAAATGCAGAAAAACTAATGCTTTATAGGTCATAACTATCATATATGGTCTACCCGAGATATTACCCCTTCTTAGCAGGGCTGACACTATCCAAAGGGATCTGTAATACAAATCCATTCTTTTGATTTGTAATACAAAACAAATCAATTCTTTTGATTTGTAATACAAATCAATTATTTTTCTTAAAAAAAAAAAAAAAATCAATTCTTTTGATTACATGATGGACTCCTCTAAAAAACATTGGCACGTGTGTAAACGAGTTGCTCTACCAACTCTTGCACATATTTCGCGTGTATCTCACCGGTGGTTTTAAAAAACCTCATGAATTGACTTAGGTTACAGGTGTGGTTCTGGTTGTATTGACCGCATCTTTTGGTGTGACTGGTTTTTCCTTGCCTCAGGATCAAATTGGTTATTGGGCAATAAAAATAGTAACAGGCTTACCAGAAGCTATTGCTGTAATAACAACCTTAGTTGCCATCTCTATATCTAGCTTACTTGTAAGTTTTACTGGGTACACCTTATATACTACTTTTGGGCAACCCTCTCAACAACTACGAGATCCATGTTATGGTTCAGGAAGGATTCGACGTAATTTTATAAGTATACTACTAGAAGATAGAGTAAAAATTTTAATAAGTCATTATGATTCAACCAAAGGGCATATAATTTATAGACTCTGAAACAAGGATTCAAACGATTAGTTGATTTTTTTTTTCAACTTCAATATTTCTTTCGAAGGGATACAATTCGAAAATTAAAAATTTCAAGAAACTTAATTTCTTCCAATAAATAAATTCAAAATTAAGTTAAGGAATGGGTTTGGGGTTTATTTTTTCATTTCAAAGAATTTACACGATACACCCAAACAATTATTGCCAGGATTTACTGATTCCTAAAAGCATATTTTCACTATTTGCGGTCATTTTTTATTTTTTTTTGGTAATAATAAATAATAGTAATTTAGAATAGAAAGAAATTAATGGCGTGAATCATGTATCAACGACTAATATCCGTTAGAGGTAGAAAAGAAGGTTCCATCGGAACAATTATTTATTTCTATTTCAGGGTACCTCCTCTTAAGTTTAACAACTACCGTAAAGACAAAGCATAATAAGTCTGGGAATACTACATACATACCAAAATTGCCACCACCGAGGTGGACTTATAATGTAACCAAAAATTCATGCAAGACACAAAGGTCACAAAAGAAAGAATGAAGGCATCACGATAGTATTCTAAGAGCGTGATCGCCTATCTCTCATGGAGCTAGGCTCTACAGATCCTCGGCTAGGGGTACCTCGTGTGCTCAGGCTCCCTCTCCCTTGGTTGACTCTTGGGCTATGAATACCATAATCCCTAACGTCGAGAGATCCCATCAAGTGGTTATGCAACTGCGTAAGAATAGCATGGTCCTCTGCTCGCACCTCGTGTAACTCCTGAAGGGATCGCTGGATCTCCCTGAGTGTGCTCTCCATATGGTCCATACAAGCATCTCTGCTCACAAACGAGGATGCGCCATCGGCTGCTGCTGCTCTCCGCGCTAGTGGGGGTCTCAGCTACGGCTTAGCTACTCGAAGGTGAGACTTGCTCGCATTGAGGAAGTGCGAGGTCATGCGTGCTCTGGACGGCGGTAGCTCTGTCAGGCCCTCTGTAGATACTTCGGCATGCTAGGCGATCCAGGTGAAAAGGGCTCCATATGGCAAAGCAGTGATCTGGTCCGCCAGCCGCACTCCCATCATCGTCGCCGTGACTAAGGAGCCAAAATCGATGAGGGTCTCTATCAGGAGAGCGTAAAGGCAGCGGGCTCTCTCAATGGTGATAGAGGTGAGGCTCACCACTGGAAGGACCCAACTGATCATGACGTGGTAGATGCATCGGTTGCCGTCCTTGAGGGCGTTAATCTAAAAGGCCCATTCTCCTTCCATATCCGTCTGATGGGGACGCCCGTCGGCGAAGCGCTCGACTATCTGAGAATGGGTAGGAATGCCGTCAAGTGACCACGGAAAGCCAAGGTCATGTACTCGTGGTGCCACGATGATGCGGTTGATGAGGTTGGGAGTCACCACGATTGGCTCATGCCTAAGCCAAGTTTGAAAGAAGTCATCGCTCTGTGCATGAATGTTGGTGTAGAACTTGTGGACCAGCTCCACGAATGCCAGGCGATGGTCCTCTACCAAACCCGCCCACCCCTGGGCGTCTAACAACGTCCGTATCCTAAGGGCGTGATTGGCCACATTGGTCACGTCGACTCCCCTTTCGACGATGATCTTGCGGTCCTTGTAGAGGCTTCGGTATCTGTGCTTAGCTTTGTCGACCCCGAAGTGGTCGCGGTCGTAGGCACGGCTGGCGTCGTCACTATCCGTGCCGCTACTGGCCCCCTTAACTGTAGTCGAGCTCAAACTCAGGGTCCTGGGTGTCCTACATCAAGGCCCTGAGCCTGTGAGATCGTGGGTAAGAGGAGGATGTGGCTGCTGCACTCGCTTGCTCTTATTTGTGCAAAAAAGCATCACTACCAATTCTAAGTGCAACCTTAATAATAACTTATCTAACTACAAGAGTGGTAGCTAAAATTCCCCCTTAGGTGTTAGGAAAAAAAATGCAAGTAGACATCGGAAAAACATGGGGATATTTGAAATGAAAACTTAGTAGGGTTGTAAAGGGGTTGGTTCGTAGTTTATAAATTTGGTCAAATGGTCAACAGCATAGCAGGTAGGTTCGGTTGCAGGGGTAATTAGGTCATTTCAGACTCTTAGGCCAAATACCTAGGTCTAACTGGGTGAGAGTTGGTGGGTTCCAAATGTTAGGGTTGAATTTAATCTCAAGGTTGTCAAGAGGAGTCTTTAATAACAAGGATGCCCTTAGAGGCGAGAGGTGGACAAGGTGGGTTAATCTAGGGATAGGGGTATTTTGGTCATTTGACAAGAACACCGAAATTCACAAGCTATCTGGTCCCTTCAAGTAACCCAAAATAATGGTGACCTCAAAATGCGAGGGCACCGAGGTACTTGATAAGTCATGGAAATTTTTAGGTCTAGGCATTGATGGCGTTTTGGTAATTTTGTATTAATAAAAGTTATCACTGAAACGAACGGTGCCATCCCTAGGGTAGTCTAATATAACGATGTCCTCAAGGGTATTTTAGTAATTTCCAAATTTGAACAAAATATTGAAATTCATTTGGGTTAAGGTTGATGGCTTGAGGTTTTCGGTACTGTCCCAGGGGAAAGTCCTCACAATGGCAGCCTCAAGATATGAGGTTATCAAGGTGTGAGAGTTAGAGTTTTAGGGCGAAGGGCATTTTGGTCATTTTCGATTCCGGACAAAATGCCAAAATTCATGCGGCTAGATTCATAGGTCAGGTTTTCAATTAAACGGTTTGAGGCTCAATTCAATAGGCCTAGCCTTTTTTAAAAAATTGGGTCGTCCCCAAATTAGGCAAAAATACCCAATTTGAGAGTGAGGGGTATTTTGGTCATTTTTGGATTTAGGCGAAAAACTACCGAATCCAGTTGGTCAAAAGTGTAGATCGGGCTTTCGATTAAGGGTTTTGGGCTTCAATTGGCCCGTAGAGCCCAATTGAGATCACAGAATCAAAAATTTCGAATTTAGGGCAAAACCCCCAAATTCAAAAGCTAGGGTTTCGAGTTGGTCAAAATTGGTCAATAGAGTGAGTGGGTTTTATTCATAGGTCATCATAAGGGCATTTGGGTCATAATCCAAGGATCAATTTCATGGTGGGGTCAAGAAAACGCAAGGATTTCGGACATAGAGCAAAAATCCCCAAATCCGAATATGTAGTGGTTTGGGAAGGGAAATGGGTTCACTACCACAGCTATCCTAACACAACATGTAAACGTCTAGATGCTCAATCCTAACCAAAAATCAAGGAAAGATGAAAACCCAATTCGAAAACCCTAAAATTGCAAAATTGGAAATTTCGAATTTAAAACGGTTTGAAGCACATACCTCGTTTAAAAGATGGAATTGGAACTTAAAACGAAGGGAGACACGGCCGAAAATCACTTTGGAAGTGTTTGGCTTGAGAGAAAATGAGAGAAAATGGGGATGAATAGGGTTTAAAAAGAGAACGCGTGGGGCTTTGGTTGAGTGCTTGGGAGCAGTTCAAAGGGAAGGTACTTTCTTAAAACAATTGGGGGTATCAAAACAAGGCTAGTTGGGATTGACACAAAAATCGATTTTGTGAAATTCGAGGTACGAGTGAAATTCATTTTCTTTTCGAAATTCATTTTGGGAAACACATGAGCATCTAATATAAAATGTACTGCTAAGTACAATGCGTAGTCTAACCACTGTACTGCTACGTACAACGCGTAGTCTAACTACCTAGTAAGCTACCTACTCAAAAGCTACCTAGCTCCTAAGTCTAGCATTCTCCAGTTGATTCTTCTGACGGGTCTTCTTCGTCTTTGACCAATGCCTCATAGTCATTGTCAATGCTAGAGAAGAAAGCCGCATTCTTTTAATTCGACCTAGCTAGCAAGGTTCTTGCCTTAAGTAGCTGAATCTCCTTTTGCTCCATCTTGGTGTATTCATCCACGATCTGAGTCAATTGTATGTGCATTTTCCAGTTCCTTTTCGCACAAAGGTAGGGGTTATACTTCTCAGGAACAGGTGGAAAATCCCTTATTGCTGAGACACTGTGACATTTCCATTTCGCTGCCTGGCCATCCTTGGGGTTTGTCTGTGCTTTTTCTTCATGAAACTGATCTGGTGATAAGGACTTCAGCCTATGAAAGGGTCGGGTAGAAACCTTGCTCTTAATGGGGCGAGGCTTGTATCCAGGTGCTTAAGGCCTGTACTCAGTTGGCCATTCTCGACCAGTCAACCAACGTTAGTGTCTATCGCGCAATTGAGTGTGAAGTAGGATCAAGTGCCTGTAACGAAGAGCAGGTGATCCTGTCCAAACCTATGCTAAGCAATCAAGAAGCTTGTTACTCTAGCCCGCACCTCAATCAAACAACAATCAGCGAACCAAGGTCTATCCTATGCTCTTGTCCATTAAGATTATACCTAGGGCATTACGGCCTATTCTCAGATTGTTCGCTACGGTCAGCAAGTCCTTATACTCTGATATTATAAACGCCCCCAAAACTAGCCTTGGCCAGCCTGACAAGGTTACTGGCAATTAACTCAGAATAGCCAACTGTTGGCTAAATGGGGAATCGCCCCTCTAAGCATTATCAGAGTGAATGTATAGGAAGGTGAAATTAATTTGAGAAATTAGAAATCATTATGGTACAAATAAAATCCCCAAATTAAAGACATAAAGCAACTAACAACAATGTAAGGCAAACCTGATAATGATATGAAAATCTTAAGGTAAAGTCTATAGCGGCAACCATGCCAATACTGGACTCTAGGAACAAGCTCCCTATAAGAGTAATAATAGTGTAAGTCTAACGACTTAGTAAATAAACCTCACAATTGAGTATGACATGAGTTCATTATTATTATACATGAATAAATGTGCAATTTCGATATCATTGAAAAGAGGTGTTGTCTCCGTTAATACATCTTGAAAATATTATTTGGTTTGATGAAGGTTGGTGTTTTTCCGGCGGCAATCCCTTAAGCATTTAAATGCAAAAAAAACTAATGTTTTATAGGTCATAATTATCATATATGATCTACTCGAGATATTACCCATTTTGAGCAGGGCTGACGCTGTCCTGAAGGACCTGTAATACAATGCCGTTGCCTCGACCATTGTACGCTACCATCTATAACACTAGCAGCCCGACCGAGTGCGACCTCGGGTGGCCCATGCTACTAATGATGTACATCCTGTAGTGACCTTCTGTTAAGGCTGTGTCGGTCACGAAACAACCATTGGATCTGAGACCTATATAATATCACACACATTTGACCATAAAATCAAGTCTATTTAGTATAGTAAACCCATGGCCATTATATCGCACGTACCGGTGTTCCATGTCATACAATGCATCTTATCAACAAGTTATTAAACAGTTACCAAGTTATTACAAAAGTAGACTAGCTGATATCATACACGTGGTCAGTCAGTTGACATATCCCACGTTTTTAAGGAAAGTGTTCATGTAAGTAAACTTACCTTGTTTGGAGCCCATATTTTTTTCGGGTGGGTTAAAAATAGAGTTGGAACTGTTACACAAATAGTGAAAAATACAGAAAATGAAAATGCTCCTAAGGTGTGTTACAACGTCACTTTCCTTAAGAAAATATTTGCCCCCACCAGAATTGGTATGCTACAAGGTTTACAGCAAATTTTTCTTCAGGATACAATGGAGCCCAGAAACCTTTGTGTTTTAACTGCGATCTGCACAAACGAAAATAAAACCGAAAAATACCCTCAAATTTTCTATTCCAATCAGAGACCCAAAAGAAAGGATAATGGTAATTTTTTAAAAATTCAAAAACAAAAAGATATTAAAGAGAATTGAACTGTCATAGATAGTTATCTATTCTCAGATAATTTCGAATTTCAAAATAAAACTGTCGAAAATAAAACTATTGTAAACCGCTAATCCAACTAGTACTTAAATCTGACCGTTAGATTAAATAATTATCCTTATTATTTAATCTCAATCATTAGATCAATAGTCCAGTAAATCCAACCACTAAATCTACTTAAGAAGCATCCTACAGTTTAGATTAAACCACTAGATTGATCTTGACAGTCCAAAATGAATGGTCATGATCAGATCGCCATTAAGGCGCCACTAGCGCCCTACAGCTTACGTGGCGCTCACGTACGTCCAGTGCTTTCCACCATACTATAACATGCATTAAGGTATACCACATAATAACTCATTTAAAAGATTAAATTTGTTGGACCTTAAATGCCAACAAAATCTTCTCTTTTCAATGTAGGACAACTTTCATTCAATGCTCTTTAAAACCTTATATTTAAAACATTCTCAAGACACAAAATATTTTATATATATATATATATATTGAAAATATTTCAACAGGAAGTAATGGGAAAGTTGATGCATTTTGATGTCCATGTATTTTGTACCCTTTCAAAGCTAAATTCTGAATTTTTTTTTTTTTTTAAAAAAAAAATAATAAAAAATACAATTCTTCAAAGATATTTTTGACTTTTCATTACACATTATCTACGGACGACGATACAGAAACGTTTCTTTTTCCCCACCTTTTATTTTTCCTTTTTCCTTTATCAATCCTTTTTCTTTCCTTGCTCAAAGTAGTAAATCTTGTCTCTTTCCAAGGCATACCGAGAAGCTTTCTAAAGGAGCCCACAAAACCGACCTCATGGGTGGATCCCATGATTAGCAGTTGAAGATGTGTATAATTTGTTTAATAAGATGATTTTGTAAAAAAAATATTCTTAAGAAAATAAAATAAAGTTTTTTATTTCTTAAACTATATTCGTAATCGACTTGTTTACAGGAAAAGTTCCTATTGGGAAATTGTTTAGAATTTCTTCTGGTGATATTTGAAAAGAAAAAGAAAAATTCCTCCAGGAAAGCAGTTGGTTAGGGAACCTATAGCCTTTTTGCGAAAAATGAAAGAATTATTTTTTACATTTTTCTTTTCTTTTCTTTTCTGTTATTCAAGTAACTTCCTGCATAACCTTGCAAATTCAAGGGAATTAAAAAAATAAAAAATAAAAATTTAGATTGTTTAGCTTCTTGCATAGTAAAAAATGCTAGGGATACTAACTTTTTTTTACCAAGAGATGGGTATGATGATGTGGAGCTTATTTATTGAAGATAAAAACAATTAATAATAATAAAAAGAAATGTTACAGGTATCAATGAATAAGCTCACTATCATTTTGGTATCCA
>NC_081545.1:23163153-23179168 GCF_901000735.1 Corylus avellana | reverse complement strand
GTGATGATAATGAAGAAAAATATCAAAAGAAAGAACATTTGATATTAGCATACCCATCAAAATGTCTGAATTTGCGGCAATTCATGATGTCCATTGAATATTCCCCGTAGAAGATGTAAAGGCGAAACTTGGCCAATGCAACCCAAGCACTGAACCAATCCAACCTCCCTTGAATCAGCCTGATCCTTTCCTATTGAGTTCATTGTGGTTCTAATATAGCTGAGTTCAAAACCTGCTCTAATATGTCGTGTTTGCTTGGTTTCAGGTAAAGCAATCCAGCCTCATCCACGTGCACTGTCTTTTGCAACCCTTATAATTCCATTTCATTGACAAGTTTTTGAGCATGTTTCCACCCAAAGTCGGCAACCAAGTACAAGATACTTTTTAGGATTTATTCGTTTTTCAGTAATCATTTTTTTATTCTTGTGTTATTTTTGTTTGACAAAAAGAAACTTTTCATAGTCCCAAATTCTTTTCGAATGAAAATTTGTCAGAATAATAGCCAATACTCTCAATTCAATTTGTTTTGATGAACTTGTTTTTTCATATTATGAAGGAATAAAAGTTTTTTTTTTTAACAAAAGGATAATCGCCTACCCTGCTAATGTAATAAATACTTATATTCAAAAAAAAATGGAATCCTCGTGATCATGATGATTGAAGTTGCAAATCTTATGTTTAACCTAACCTGCTAATGTGGCAGCGCCATCAGCCATTGGATTAGCTTTGTTTAAAAATAATAAAAAACACTCAAAGGTTATATTTAGTATTCTCTCATTCTATGCGAGAGCTTGAATTTTTGTTCGTTGAATTAAATTCTTATTGACTAGAAAGAAAAAGAATACTAAGTTCTTATTATAGTACCCGGTTCTAGGAGTTTGATGCAGTGCAGTTTATGAGCGTATAAGTCTTACTAAGGGTCTGTTTGGGATTGTGGTTTTAATAAGCGCGATTTTAAAAATTGCGTTTTTGAAATCGTAACTTTTTAAAATCATAAAGGTGTTTGGTAAAACATGTTAAAAAATATTTTTTTATCAAATATTTGTTATGCAAAATTATGATTTTGGTTTAAATTCGCACCTTTTCAAATAAGCACTGCAAAACTTGCTTATAGAAATCGCAGATTTTTTTTCTTATTTTTAAATTAAATGTTTTTTAAATCGCAATGCCAAACACCTTACATTTTGCGATATCTCTTAAAAACGCAGATTATTCTTACGAAATCGTAATCTAAATGCACCCTAAATGAGTCATATATTGAGATTTCAATATTGGAAAGCATATTCAAAGGGCTACAAATTCACATTTCATGAAAAAATTTAAATTCCAACATTTACAGGTCAAAATGGGCCCTTCAAGAGAAATACAAAAGGATGTTTTAGGAAGCTCGGTGGATAGTGGATACCTCGTTAGATGCTCAATCAACCTAGGATGCTGCATCAGGTCTTCATATAAAAACCTCAGACACTCGGTGGATGTCTCGGTTGATCCTCGGCCAATTGAGGATGACTCATTTGGAAGAGAATGATGAATATGTTTATGAAGAGTTCAAACATGAAGAGGAAGTTGAAGATAATTTTGATTGCTTTTTGAATTGGAATTCTCAACCAATTTTTGATATCGATGTCGATGATAAACATCTTGTAGATGTTGGTTCTTTGTCATATGATCAAGAACTTAATCAAAATTGTGATGAATACCATGTGTTTGATGAATGTCCAAAGAGTAAAGTATCTCAGTTGGGTCTACATGAAATTAATTTTGTTGATTTTCTTGGGGTTGACAATTTTCTATCGAGTTTTCCTGATCACGTTTTCCCACCCATAGAGAGCATGTTTGGGTCTGCGGTTGCAGACCCAAAACGCGCGTCTGGAGTATCAAAAGCTCGTTTCAACCAAAATACAGTCGTTTGGTAAAATGGTTGAAAAAGAGCTTTTGAAGTTTCAAACGTTGAAACTCACGTTTAAGCATAAGCTTCATTATGAAGCTTCTGCTCAAACGGACGATTAGAAGAAAGGCGCGCCGCACTTTTGTGATTAATGAAATATATGCACAGACAAATATACCCTTACAAATTTCACAAAATAACAACAAAATCCATATATAAGCATCTCTTCCCACCCTTTGATAAATCATTCTCGTTGCCTCCAGCCGCTCCAGAGAGATATCCAGGCAGGTGTGCTATAACTCCATTTAATTTTGCTTTTGCTCATCCTTTTTTTCCAATAAAACACATTTTGACATTTATTACAGAATACATATAGGAAAAATATAGATTAACATCGAATGGTATAGAGAATAGATCGAAGGGAAGAAGATAAAAGAGAGATAACTCACTTGCCTGTATTACTGCAGTGATGGAGCCACGACGGTCATTGGAGGTGCCGTGAGATTTTTTAAAAAAATTAAAAAAAAATTCTTTTTTCCTACCACGGCACCCCATCTTCTCCTTACCTTCTCATCTTTTTCACTAGTAATAATCCTAGTGGGTGTTTGATTGTTTATTTATTTGAAGGCTTGAGTCTTGAGATGGGAAGAGAAAAGGGAGAGCACAAAGAGGAGTAAGAGACTGAGGATGAGAAGGTGAGGGTCTGAGGAGTCTTCCGAGCGAGTTGAAGGAAAAAAAAGAGTGTGGGTCTCGAGGAAATCGTCTGGAAAGTAGTGGGTCTCAAGGAAATCTTTTGAAAATATATGAGTGGTGTAAACCTTCTAGAAAATGAAAATTTTGAAGAAAAAAATAAAATTGACTGCAAGGAGTCTTGCGTGTGAGTTGAAGGAAAAAAAAAGTGTGGGTCTCGAGGAAATATTCTGCAGGAACTCTTGCATGTGAGTTGAAGGGAAAAAAGGGTGTGGGTCTCGAGGAAATCGTCTGCAGGGATTCTTGCGTGTGAGTTGAAAGAAAAAAAGAGTGCAGGTCTCGAGGCGGTGGAAATCTTTTGGAGAATGAAAATTTTTAAGAAAAAAAAATTGCCAGAAACGAGTCTTGCGCGTGAGTGGAAGGAAAAAACAGGAAAAAAAGAAGAAGAAAGAGAGTCAAGAAAGATTTGTAGGCAGAAGAAAAATATATATATACAACCACATTGGTTCGAGTGCAGCATGCTAATTATATATATATATATATATATATATATATTTTGTGGGGCTTCATAATTATCCCGTTTGAGTGTGCAGGTGGGAAAGCCTTCACATTGGTTCAAGTGTGGCATGCTAATTATATATATATATATATATATATATATATATATATATGAAGCTTATGATAAGAGAGAAACAATTAGTTTATTTGAATTATTAAATGCTATTAATGTTGCAGAAATTTAATTCCATTATTTTTTGCTGTTGCCTTTTTATTTGATAAACATGAATAAACAATGCATTTTATTCATGTAAATATAAATTTTTGCATTTTATCCATTGACCACTTAAAACAAATTTTTAATTATTAATAGTGTTTAACATACTTTTTTTATTTATAATTGTATCAGCTTATTTATTGTGTGACAAACATGAGTAAAAAAGGTCAAAGCAACGTTGCTGCTACTACAGATACTCAAATAAAGAAAGTAGTTTGGACTGAAAAAATGCTAGAAGATTATCTTGACATATGTATTACTGAGATTCATGCTGGTAACCGCCCAGGAACACATTTCAATAGGACAGGATGGAAAAATGTGATAGATAAATTTAATGAAAAAACTGGAAAACAATATTGCTATAAACAACTAAAGAACAAGTGGGATAGTTTGAAAAAAGAGTGGAATATTTGGAAAAGATTGATAGGAAAGGAAACTGGCCTTGGATGGGATCCGGTGAAAAAGACAATTGATGCGCCCGATGATTGGTGGGAAAAAAAATTGCAGGTACTATATTTGTACTTATTTGTTTTTGTTTAAATGATTTAAAAAAAAATATTTATTATTGATTTTTACATATACTTAAATATAGGAAGTTCCAGAAGCAACCAAGTTTCGCACGACAGGTTTGGCCTATGCTTTGAAGGTGGAAATATTGTTTAGAGATATAACTGCCACCGGGGAGGGATCTTGGGCACCATCCATAGGTTTGGTTCCTAATGATATTGGTGTCATAGATGCTGCGGATGTAATGCTTGATGAAGATGACAATATTGTAGAAGGTTTAGATGTTTTGGATGATGAACCAAATCTCAATACACATGGCATTGATGATATTCCTGCTGATTTAGATACGCGGGATAAAAGAAATAAGAAGTTTGGTCTTGTGATTCAATGCAAGAAAAGAAATAGAGGAGTTCAAATCGTTAGTCAACATTTGAGTCGTATTTGTGATGTAATAGAAAGCAAGAATACAGTGACATCTAAGAGCTACGATAAACCTGGATGTAATATTGAAGAGGTTATGGATGTTGTTCGGGGGATTGCTGAAAGAGAAAATGACATTGACATCCTTAAGTTTGCAACAGAGGTATTTCTTAAGAGATCACATAGAGAGATGTTTGTGACTATTAAAGAGCCATGGTTACAGATTGACTTTATCAAGCGAATGGGAAATAGAGAAATTAACCGTCGTAGCATGGAATAATGTTTTTATTTTTTAATGTTGTTTTGTTATGAACTATTTGAACAGCTTTAAGGATTTATTTGAATGTTATTTTTTTTATGTGTTGATTTGTGTGCTAACGTGAATATATTATAATATTTCATAACTACGTAAATATCTCTTTTTTTCTTTTTTTCTTTTTTACGGGTGCTTATATATTTATTTTGTGTTTATTTTTTTTATTCGTTTTCCTTACAGACATGGACAATAGTGATTATAGCACTAAAGATGATACAAGTGATAGTGATTATGGTGAAGAGAAAAATGAAAATGATGTTTTTATTCTAGCAGCTGCAGCAGTAGAATTTGTTGAGAACTATTATATGCCATATATTACAAAGGAACCTTGTAGGACCTCTTCTCAAACAGGTTATAAGTGGGTTATGGAGATTCTACAAGGTAATCCTGATAGGTGCAAACAAAATTTTAGAATGGAAATACACGTATTCATTTACTTGTGTAAAGAGTTGAAGGAAAGATATCATTTAAGAGATACTAGGAAATTAACAGTTGAAGAGTTGGTGGCTATGTTTTTTATTACTTTAGGCCATGGGTTTGGGAATAGAATAGTGCAAGAAAGGTTTCAACATTCAGGAGAAACAATTAGTAGACATTTTACTAGTGTTTTAATGGCCGTTTCGAGAATGGCGATTGACATTATTAATCCTATTGATAGGGAGTTTAGGGATGTTCCAAGCAAAATTTGTGATGATGAGCGGTATTGGCCATACTTCAAAAATTGTATTGGAGCCATTGATGGAACTCATGTGCTAGTTAAAATTTCTCCATCAAAACAAATACCATATATTGGTCGAAAATGGACTCCTACTCAGAATGTTATGGCTGTTTGTGATTTTCGTATGTGTTTCACCTTTGTTTGGGCTGGATGGGAAGGTACTGCACATGATACACGTATTTTTTTAGAAGCTATTCGAAAGGACGAATTACGATTTCCACACCCACCTAGAGGTTTGTATTTAATTAAAATAACAATTATGAATTATACATGAAAAAAATATACTTTTCAATATTTTTTTATGACCGTTATTCGTATATTATTTGTAGGAAAATATTACTTGGTAGATGCAGGATATCCTCACATGAAGGGATACATGGGGCCATACAAAGGGGAGCGGTATCATCTACCAGACTTTCGTCGCGGAAGCCAACAGAGGGGTATGCATGAAATTTTTAATCATGCACATTCATCACTTAGATGCACTATTGAAAGAACATTTGGAGTTTGGAAAAATAAGTGGAAGTTATTGCATTGCATGTCGAATTTTCCTTATAATAAACAAGTGAAAATCGTGGTGGCGTCTATGGCTCTTCATAACTTCATTAGGAAGCATGCAATAAAGGATGCTGAGTTCCAACCATATGATGATGATGGTGATTTACTACCTACTGACATTATAGGTGATGACGAAGCACATGATGAGTCAAGCATACAACAATCACAAACGTCCAATGAAAATTCGATGAACATTGAGCGTGATCATATTGCTAATCTACTTATGACCCGTTAATTTTTTTTTTTTTAATGTTATTTTGTTATAAACTATTTAAAATGTTGTAAGGATTTTCTTGAATGTTGTTATTTTTTATATGTTAAATACTTTGAAGTGTTAAATACTTTAAATAAATTTTTCTTTTTTAAAATAAAAAAAAGAAAGAAAGAAAGAAAATGATTGACATCACTTTTCATTACATATAAGTACAAAAGAAAGAAAATGTTGATGTTTTGTTACATAAACCATTACAATTTTTACTTGTAAAAGCTAACATTAAATATTTTTATATAAAAAGGTTATAAAATGGAAGAAAAAAAAAAATCATTAACAACCTTAGGCCTTTATTGAAAAACATGTAATGATTTCACGTAAAATGAGATATTTGGTGGGACTGATAATGATTTTTTTAGCCTATACTAAAAAAAATCATTATATGTCCTTTATTGTCATTTTTGCAACTAAAATCACTTTTTTAGTTTTGTTACCAAACATCAATAATATCAAAAAAGCCCTTAAGACATGCAGTTACCAAACATGTAAACAGCTTTTCAGCAATAGCACTTTTGCCAAAAGCTCAAAGGCAAAAGTTTTATATCCAAAAGCAAGTATTGAACAAAGTTAGGGCTTTATACCATTGAATGACTAATTATCATCTTTTCTCTTATATTCTAATATTGGAGTAGAGAGAGAATGTAAAATTTCTAAAGGATCCTATCTGAACAAGTTTTGGTTTGAAACATGAGAATTTCATAATCCTAAAAATTCTATACATCATATTCACAATCATTTCCAAACATGGACTCAAGTCACATTTTTCTGAAATCCAGATTTCCATGCATATGTTCATAGGAATGTGGATGTTGGGGGAAATTCTAGATTTCCCTAAACCAAACACTGCGTATGTGTATTTCTGTTTTTTTTTTACTAAGGAGTGCTCTAGGGCAATATGATACGTCTGAGACTTGACTTAAAACTGGGGCAAATCAGTTAGTATAAAGTGATTTATTGTACTGTTGGCAAAGCATAACCAAAAATTCAACTTAGAAGACAAGTTGCAGCGATTTAAAGTTTAAAGGTGCTTGTGAGAATAGAATAGTAATCTAGGAAGTAAAATACAATTTGCCCAATCTTTTTTTATACTTCATTTTAATTGCATGAGAAAATATGTCAAAATTATAGTTTCTGGTAAAGATGGCTTGGAAAGAGAAGGTAATCTTACCTTCATCAGTCATTCTGCCGCCTTTGCCACTTTTGCTTCATGCCAACATCTTCAGATTTATTCTTAATTTTATACTTGAAATGATTTCTGATATTCATCAGTCATTTTAACAACCCAATATCAAAGGTTTCACAACAACTACAGGGACAGAAAATTGATCACAAACAGATATTAATATATATATATATATATATATATATATATATATATATATATATATATATATATATATAATGTCAAACTGATGAGTTGGTGTTGTTCAAGAACCTATTCTGCAGGCCTACGACATATTTATTCACAAAGACAATGGCCTTGCTTATGTTAAGTAGAGAACAAAGAAAATTCTCAATATATATGAAGCACTAATATTAATACAACACATATTTACATAAGCTGTCCAGAGTTCTATCTAGAATGAACAAATTCTATTTAAAAGCAAATTCAGATAAGCTCCCAAATACGATGTCAAGATGCTTAGCTAGTTTTTGTATATCAGATAATCAAACCTTCATAACCTGAATGTGATGTGAATACTCCT
Source organism: Corylus avellana (assembly GCF_901000735.1). Classification (NCBI taxonomy): domain Eukaryota; kingdom Viridiplantae; phylum Streptophyta; class Magnoliopsida; order Fagales; family Betulaceae; genus Corylus; species Corylus avellana. Next base: position 23,171,319 of record NC_081545.1, on the reverse strand, counting down.
TGAGAATATCTCTAAGAATTCAGAAGAAGTACCATCCACTACAAAAAAAATATGGATTTAGTGACGTGGCAACTGTTCATTAGTTGTTGCCACGTCACTAAATTATAAAGTGTTAAAAAACAACACGTTACCATTATTATATGGCAACGTGGCAATAAGACACATTGCCATGTGGCAATAAGTACGATATCGTGGATAATGAGGTTTCTCCTCTCATGAGGCTGACGCCAACCACTTGAAAGCTTTGCCAACAGAGAAAGCACTGCACTAGTCTACGAATCTCTGCATTTCTAATTCTAGTTATAGATATCTTGAAATTGTTATTGAAGTAAACCTGTATGTAATTAAGGTAAAAGTTACCTGATTTTCATATAATTAGCTTAAATCTACTACAAAATCCAAATTCCAGGATCATACTATCTGAAACACTTTATATAAAGTCATTTTTCTAATTTTTGCCATTGATTCACTTGAATCTATATGAGAATTTCATCTGCCAATGCTGAAAAATATTAGACAACCAAAACATTGCATGCACCTACCTTCCATCTAGCCTCTCTGAACAGTAAAATATCAAGCTGTTCAAACTCCACCAATGCATGCAGCAGTAATTGCCCCCGCCAAGCTCTTGTCTTCATTGGCATCAAGGGCTAGTTTCTTCCACACGCCCCATTTCCCAAAATCCAAAGGCAATACCTAAAATGAAACAGTGACCTAATTTTAATTTGCACAAACTACAGAAACATAAACAGAAACATTTGTTAGCAGCAGCACGACCCAATATATACAACTAATACCTTGCTCGAGTCAGTGCTACATTTGCTCTTTGTCGGTGGAAAGGAAACCTACTCTTCCACTCCCATTGCATCTTACAGTAGAGATAATAATTACATCATCCTCACCTCCTTAGTCCTTGGAACCCATCAACAGAGCGGACATCCACAATGAAGCCACTATTAGACTTGCTGTATTTTCTGACCCTCTCTCTTCAATTGCAGAAACTTGAGCCTTATATGGTGATATCACTCCTATACTAACCTTCTTCTTTGTGTCAAGGAATTCATAGCATTGTCTATTCTGAAAGCAATGTCTATTCATAGCATAGCGAATCCCCTGCCTCAACTGTCCCTACATTAAGGACGCCAGCCTTCTTGGCCTCCATGCATGCCCGTGCATTCGTGGTGATCATTATCATTAATCGACATTTATGAAGATTTGCATTTCCATCATTAAACTCTCAATAGCAAATATATATATATATATATATGTGTGCGCGCGCGCACAACTAATTACTAAAAAAATGTAACAATAAAATCAATCAGTGCTTCTCACTTTAATTAGCATGACGAAACTATATTACTAATCAAAAAGTTGGAGTCTTGACGACGATGTTAGCATGATTTATATGTTTAATTAGATTAAAATCCGAAATAGTTTGATAAACATCTCCAAATTAAGCAGAAGGACCTACAAACAAAAGCACAAGGAGAGAAAAATCTGGTGCAGGACTTAGTACTTACGGCTAACATGCGCACTTCTAGCTGATTACCTAGATCGATATTTAACGTTCCAAATAATAATCTATCAACTTTTGTACGTACTCTAGCTATGATGACAAACATTGTAATTAAACAGAGAATAAATGTAAAGAAGAAGAGATTGTTAAACCTTGGGCGTTGTTTTGCAGTACTGCTGAGGTTATTGAAAATTAAACACAGAATAAATGCAAGACGTCGCCTATTGGTTTCCTTTCCAGCTTCATTTATTTATGAATTTCAGAATTTGTAATACTCTCCCCCCACCCCTCGCTCTCGCTGTCTGATAAATAATTTTGATTCTGATGACATACAGAAGACCTTGTCACATCTTTTGTACCCAAAGATGTTGACCCTCTCTCGAGTGACACAATTTTCATTTGTTCATAACATATCATGTATTATAATATTAGATTATATTATATTATATTAGGTCCTCTATGTCTAAAAGTAAAACTGAACAAAAAATTAAAAATAAAATAAGAAAGCATAGCTCTACTATTTCCATTTTACTTCTTTCCGTCAAAATTGATCCTGTTTCAATTAGGTCCTTTTCAAGTCTAAAACTCAACAATTAAGTGCACAATGTAGAAAAAAAAAAAAAAAAAAAAAAAAAGGAAGTTGGAGGGGGAGACTAATTATGGCTATTTTACTTCGGTGTAACCATAATAGCACAAACCCATGGAAGACTACTCAAGAAAGATGTAGACGGCGGAACCGTAAGCGCACCCTCAGGACTAGCCGAGTCATAGCTTAACCGCCCGCCCCACCAGGGCATCAATGTGACTCAAGGGGGATAATACAAATAGGAATGAGGATTCCCATATTCGGGAGTCAAACCCATGCCCTTGCATTATCCAAATCCAGTGGGAATGCCCGTGAGACTATTGAACCACCACCTCTGGCAGGGTGGGCAACATGTTTTTTCATGATATTATATTATTAATCTCGTCGTGGGTTTGGTCCTGGTAGGTAGGTCAATTTTTATTTTAATGACCTTAATTTAAAAATAAAAAATAAAAAATAAAAAATTGAAATTAAGGATAAATTTAAAATTTTATAAAAGTTTGAAGGGTATAAAGGTCATTTCATCATTTTTTATCATTTGTTTTAATGTCAAACCCTAATGGAGGGAGGATATTGCATCAAATTATAAGTTCGAGAGTTGCAATTGAGAGTTTTAAACTTCAGGGAGTCATGTTAAAACGCATGAAAGTTCAAGGAATTTTGTGAAGCTTTCCCTAAACTTTAATTAAAATAATGTCTTGACCAAGTCCCGACCTAGTACCAGTGGTGTCCCAATGGTAGCTCGGCCGGGTCCCAAACGTATTCCAGCAGGTCTTGGACATCCTGGGTGGGTCTATTAATTTTAGGATGAAAAGCTCAAACTCATAAAATGGTTTATAGTTTTTAAAAATTTGAAATTATTTTACGAAAATTAAAAAAGAATTTTTGGTCAAATCGAAAATATGTTTCATTGACTATTATTTTCGGTTGCACCTAAGCACCAAAAAATACAGAAAATGCTTTCTAAAAATTATTTTACACCGAAACAAACAGAGCTTAAGTTATTTGATCAAAATACTATATATAAAATATGATATTTTTTAACTAAAAAAATATAAACCGCCGTTGATTGAATTCCAATAAAAGAAATATATATATAATGTGTATTAAAAAAATCCTTGAATCATTTCAATCAACAAAGTAAAATTTAAGATACTAAATAAAAATTAAAGAAGAAGAATGAAAACCTCCACTCTTATTGTAAATTATTTCCAAATGAAGCAAAACAAAACAAAACAAAAAAAGGTATAACTTATATATATACATTTACAATTTGATGGCACAAATTTAAATAAACGTAATTCTGAAATCATATTTATTAGACAGTGATATCACATGCTATATATCCATAAGGACAGAACTCAATTTCTGTTCATTGGCCATGTCTCCAAATTTGATCTGGGCAAGGTCCCGAGATATATTATTTGAATACATGAATTTGCACTTCTTTTTTAAATGGAGATGAACAAAAATGTTTGTTGAAATAATGAAGATCCGAAAGTAATAACGGAAGCAATATAGAAAATAAACATAGGGTAGTTTGGTGTTAGACACCTACGTCTACCACTCGGAATACCTCTAAGAGCCATATTATGCTCATTAACTTTTTTTTTCCTACAATACAAAGGTTCATATTTATATAGCAATGTCTAAATACAAGTATAATAATCAAATCCCCTTGATATGATTACAATCCCAATATTCAATTACAACCAACCTATAAATAAAAAATATTTAATATCAGCATTATTATGAAATATACGAAAAATATATTCTAACAATGTTTCCATATATCCTAACAATGTTCAGCCTAAACAAAGCAAATAGAGAGAAGAGAAACAATTGAGTTTATGAATAGGTAAAAGGTGATGGGATGATGGCCTGAAATTTCTATACGACATGGAAAAAATAAATAAATAAGTAAATAAAAAGAAGTACTAGTTTTTATTTTTCACAAAAGTAACTGATGGGATTGAAAAATGTGGTTGTCAAATCCTATGCAATAGAGAGAAGTGGCCTAGATTATAAATAAAAATAAAAAATAAAAATAAAAATAAAAATAAAAAATTGTATGTTAAATTTATAAATAAATTTTACAAAAAAAATATTTACAAATCGATGTGATACAACATGATTGAAAATTAAATAAATTTAAAATTTAAGAAATTCAATCATATTGTGCAACATCAATTTGTAAAAATTTATTTATAAGCCTAACATTTTTTTATTAAAAAGCAATCTTGGCAATTTCGGGGGACCTTGATCCTTGTATACATAACACCAAACATTGGTGAGTCAGAGATCCTCGCTCCTACTTTGAACGACCATGCCCGGTACGCGTAGATAGAGGAACTTGATGAGTCAGAGATCCTCGCTCCTACTTTGGCCATATACCATCATGCCCATTACGCGTAGATAGAGGAACTTGATGAGTACACCCTGAGGAAGTAATTGGCCATATACCATCATGCCCATTACGCGTAGATAGAGGAACATGATTAGTACACCCTGAGGAAGTAATTGGCCATATACATGCCCATTACGCGTAGACAGAGGAACTTGATGAGTACACCCTCAGGAAGTAATTTGACATATACCATCCTCAAATTAATATTTAATTGACAATGTTTCTCTAAAATTTTAATTGCGACAATATTTTTCATAAATTACAAAATAATTGACAATAATTGGCCATATATCATAAATTTTTCAATAAGACGAAAATACTCAATAAATTTAAAAACAAAAAAAGTTAATTAATTTTCAATTAAAAAATAATAATAAATTCTTCTTGTTCTTGCTTTTGTTTTTTGTTTTACTAAGGGTATTTTCGTTATTAGAAAAATATTATCAATTTTTTATAGTTTGAAAAGACATTGTGACAATTAAAAATTTAAAAAAGACATTGTCAAAGGTAGCTTGAGAGGATTTTATGGATTTTACCCTAATTTCAAACATTCCCGATTTGGAGCAACGAAATATCTTGTACGGATATATTACATCACACTTTATTTTATTTTTATGTTGTTAGGTTTATGCTACAGGTAGATTCAGGTGGAACGTTAAAAACTGGCCCACGTTCACTGTTCACCCATATGCATGAGTTACGAATGAATTTTCAAAGAGTCGTCTACCCACCCAACAAGCAATGGATTGAGTTGGGCTTTATAAAGTTGTTGCGTGAACTTTTAGCCCATAATCTTGGACGTACAGATACTATATCCGCTATTCGTACATATGCAAGTGGATAGTAAAATCTGGGTAGGTAGAGAAAAGTAATTAATACATTTTGTGATTAGGTGAATATCCGCCTCCATCTACCAATATGTATATATAAAAAAGAAAAAATAGTTGTCTTATAAAACAACGTTGTTTTGAGATTTGTACTAATTTGTGCATTTTGTGGTGTTACTTGTGATTATGTAGACCGTAATATTTGATGAATTTCTCATATTGTGAATTTGTAATGTTTTGTAAACTCTAAACAATGTAATAGGTAATGGATTATAGGGTGTGTTGCATTCATTTTGAGCACGGAATATTAGGACTTTTATTTCTATTTGCTTCATGCATTTAGTATTGGTTAATTTAGCTTGGTGGCTTGAAATGTTACTAAAAATGCTAAATTGACATTGTGCGTCCACTATCCAGCTATTAACATTATTTTGAGGTAATTAAAGACAATTAATTTCTATTATTTTTAATAAAATATAATTTAATTCAATTATATTTTGTAATTTTTCTTCAATTTATTTGTATTGGCTAAAGTTTTTATAAATATATGTATTTTTTCATATTAGAATTCAGTTCACAACTACTAGTATTGCCCAATGATTACCATTCAACTTTGTTAGTGCCAAAAAGAGTGGCCAAATAACATTGGCCTCAAGCCTAATCGCCAAAAAGGCCCTACACAGTATATAGGAAGCCATCTTCGGTGAGCCCGCTATGACGCCCTAATTAGTGAATTGTAAGGGAGAGGATGAAGGGTAATTGCCTAGGAGCTACAGTGGTCGTATCTCGGGCCTTGGGGTCGGGCCAGTTGTCATGAGGAGGGAGAGGCCAATTAAAGTGACCATATCCCAAGCCTTCGGGTTGGGCTGATTATCTTGAGGAGGGAGGGGCCAGCTATAGTGATTGTAATACCCCGATAAAACAATCATCTTTACTAGAAGGTTTTCCACAAAAAGCGATTAAAAGATTTTATATAGAACAAGGTTTTATAACAACAAGACCTAAGCCTATACACATAACCAAGATTGCTAGAAGTTTTGAGGCAAAACCCAAGCTCACCTCTTTCTGACCGTACGTACACCCTGTAGTACAGTACATACGCTCTTGTCTCTAGTACTGAACGTACGTCAGGAACCACTGTATGTACGCCTCTAATTTATAATGAGGACGTATGATGGGGGACCACCGAACGTACGCTACTTTTGGGTTGACCACTAGTTAATGGCTGTATGTACGATGCACCATTTGGACCGTTGAATAAATAGTACCGAACGTACGCCTCAATAGTACCGGATGTCCGCTACCTTTCAGAATAGTTGGTAGTGCCCTCAACTTTTCTAGCCTATAAATACTAACCCCTCCACCGTCTCTTGAACCTATTCTTCCACCCCCAGCCCCTCTGTAACTACCAAAGTGAGTGCTCTTTGAGAGTTTTGTGATTTAAGAAGAAAGCTTGTGTTCTTGCTATTTCCTAAGGTAACCTCATGCCTCTTTTTATACTTTGGATGTTGTTCTTGTTACTTCTCTACTGTTATAAGCTTTAAAGGCACTGTTGGGTCATGGATCAGTTCTAAAAGGCCCAACGAGCTTTCAGCTTAAAGCTCAATATAATACTGGGTTGTTGAGCTCTCGGTCGACTTAGCCTAAGGAGGTCTCAGGCTCCTAGCTTGAGGCATTACTCATGGGCCAAGATAGTCAAAGACCGAAGAGTGCATTGGTGATTCCATCATAGAAACATGACTGGTCCTCCACTATTCAGGTTATCCATGTCGATCAAGATACGTCAATTAGCTTCCAAGCTAATGTAGATGACCGAGTCCAACTCAAACATTCTGACTTAGCATCGCGCAAAGGCTATAATACTTATCCCCTGATCTTAGGCTACTAAGCTCACGGAACAGCTAACAAACACTATCCCACTTTTCAAATGTTTGCACAGCAGATATTAAGGGATAAGATCCCTAAACATATGGGAAATCAAACTCCTCTCATGCCTATAAATACAAGTCATTTATCAATACTAAGGTAATCACAACTTTTGCTATCTAAGCTCTGTGTTGTTTACATCTTCCTTCTCTGATTACTGATTTAGGCATCGGAGTATCTCCTCTGGGAAACCATCGGGGACTCTAACCCTATTGTTTGCTCTTGTTTATCAGACTGACCCGTCCTCAGACACCGCAGTGCAACGACAGACCTGTCCTCGGACACCGCTGTGCAGCTCAAAAATTGTACCACGTCATCCATCGAAAAACTGTGTTCTAACAGTTTAGCGCTGTCTGTTGGAACGCCGATAGATTTTCATCAGTTCCTGACAACAATCCGAAATGGTAACTACTCGTGCGTCACAACAGCAGCAAGAAGGCCGAGCCGGGGTGCCCGGCATGACTACTACTCCTCCAGACCTCGCCGAGTTCATGAAGCAGATGACTGCTTCCATGGACGCTCTGAAGAAGCAGAACAAGGAGCTTGCTACCAAACTCACCATTGTTGAGGGCTGCAATGGCCGAAGAGAGCGTGAACGAGAAGAAAGGCGAGAAAAGGAGCATGAAGATAGGCGGGAGAAGGAGCAACGAGCGCTAATCCGCCGAGGCAAGCAGATCGAAAGGAGTGCAAGTTCGGTTCATGGCAGCCGTCATACTATGGTCCAGAACGAAAGTAACCATGAAAAGTCCAATGCTGAGGACGAAAACAGTCACGGGGAGTCTAGTACTGATAGGTTCGAAAGACCTCACCGTAGCAGATCCCATTGGGAGAGACGCCACGAAAGATCCCATGAAGACCGATCTCATCGCGAGAGATCTCGTCGTGATACATCTCATCACGAGAG
>NC_081545.1:23137362-23163053 GCF_901000735.1 Corylus avellana | reverse complement strand
TACTTTATCAGCCGAGCTTTGAAAGGGGCCGAGGAGAGATATCCCCAGATGGAGAAGCTGGCTTTCGCTCTAACCATTGCATTGAGGAAACTTCGGTCGTATTTTGAAGCTCACACAATAAGGGTTCTTACTGAATACCCTTTCAAGAAGGTACTTCGCAAACTGGATTTGTCCGAAAGACTGGCTAACTGGGCAATAGAACTTGGAGAGTTTGATATAGAATTCTTTCCTCGGAACTCAATCAAGGGTCAAGCATTAGCAGACTTTCTGGTAGAATTTACAAACTTACCAGACGCTACACAATGGCCGAGGGATGAAACCTGGATAGATTATGTGGATGGATCATCCATAAGAAGACACATCAGAGCTAGGGTAGTACTAATCACCCCAAAAGGAGAAGAGCTGCATTGTTCCATAAGATTGGAATTTAAAACTACCTCCAATGAAGCCAAATACAAGGCCGCGATACCGGGACTAGGCCTAGCTCGAGAAATGGGAGCTGAATTCGTTGAGGTACGAAGCGACTCTCAAGTAATTGTTGGGCACATACAAGGGGAATTTGAAGCAAAGGGAGTTAAAATGAAGCTGTACCTGTCAAAGGTACAAGACATTCAGAGCTCTTTCAAAAAGTTCTGCATTGTGAAAATCCCAAAGGAAGAAAACGAGAAAGCAGGCCATCTTGCTCGGATTGCATTAGCCGAGGAGTATGCAGGGGAATCCGAAGAAGTAATCTGCTGATTGTATAGAAAGACAAGAAAAACGAACAATTGTCTACATCAAAAATATATACAAGCAGTTGGAAATTACAAGCTAAACCCCCTTTGGGTTGGTTGGCTTAGGGATCTCAACAGCAGCATGTGCATCAACAGGGACATGAGGCTCCACGGCTTCATCATAGTTCGAAGGCTGGCTTTCCTCAGGAGTGAAGCCGAATTCGAAGATCCCCTTTGCATCAGGCATTTGCTCCTGTCCGAGAGAGATAATCCCTTCCAAGTCTTCATCAGTGAATGGTAGATCATCAGCCTCCACTTTGTTAAGGTCCATGGAGCAAGAAGGATCCTGGGCCCAAGCTCGGAAGATCTCAAACCCGAAATTAATCCCATTCAGCCAAGCATTGTCGCGAGTCCAGGCGGCATACTACAATTGCTTCTCAAATTTTTGGGCTTGATCATTGGCTTCCCTCAGCTGGGACTCAAATTTCTTGAACTTATCCTTGAAGAAATTTCTTCTCTCCATGGCCACAGTCTGAGCCGAGCGAGCCTCCATGGCCAAAGTCCTTTGAATATCTCTCTTAGCCTGAGCTTCCCTGACATGCCTCAGAACCTCAACAACTCTCTTCTCGAGCTGATCCTGATCCACCTTCATTTTGGAATTTTCTTCAAAAAGGCGACCATTATCTGCCCAGAGAGCTTATACCTCGGCAGTTAAAATCGAGAATTTTTTACCTATAACGGCCCGAACAGTCTCGGCCTCGACAGCTTCTGTCTGAATCAAAGATTGTTACTGACCGGCAGCCAATAATTCCGCATCCTGTTGCGAGATGACTCCCCTCAACCTTATATTCTTAGCCTCAGACTCCGACAGCTTTTGTTCCATCTCCACGACTTTAGCTTTCAAATTGTCGGATTCCTCGACCGAATTTCGCACAGCTTTCACGAAATCGCAGTAGAGTAACATCGACCTTATGAGGCTTTGAAACAAAAAGGGATTAGTATATAGATGAAGCACTACAAAACAAAAGCAAAAATATGAGGTACTTATTACAAACTGATAGTAGAGGCATGCCTCTACCATCCCTCGAGTTGAATGATCACGCTGCCCAGAAAATCGGTCGTGGGGTACCAAAGCCACCAGTGCAGAGAAAGGGCTCCACAAGAGATCACCCCCGAGATTGGTAAGGGTGGCCTACCGACCAGTCGACGCCGGAGGGTTGTACCCTAGAACAATCCGTGGTAGAATCACCTTTAGCAGTAAACTCCTGAGCACCAGGAGCGGTTACAGCTCTAGAGATGCTCGGACAAGGTGCCTGCGAGCTGGCATCAGCTTGTACCTCATTTGCCTCAGTAATTGATGGTCTCACTAGCTCGGCCACGGGAATTACAGGATTGGATCTTTCATTCTCATTCCCAACCGAGGAATCCGAGTACACCTCCATCACAACCTCCTATAGGATACAATTAATGTTGGGACCAAAATGAACTGGAGTAATCGAATCGACAGGAATTACAGGAGTCGGAGCGTCGTTAGGCCCGGCTGGAGGAGTCACCGAAGGAGGAACAGAGGAAATAGGCCAACAGTATACGCTGGCTGGACGGATGACCGGTTTAAAACCTTCCTTCCTTCGGGCTACCAAGAGTTGGACAACCTTCTGCTTGCTTGTATCAACAGCATTGGGTGACCCTGTCGGCTTGGTCACTTTCACTTTTTTGAGAAACAGCTGCTCCACCTCAAGATCTTTATGCTCCAAAGCAGGAGTCTTTGAAGGATCATCTCTCGGATGCTTCTTCTTCACAGGCGTCCTCTTCACATGCTTCTTCATTGGCCTTGCGACCAACTCTTCCCCAACCGGACGAGGTCTCGTTGCAACCTCGGGCATCGCACCCTCTATCGCAGGAGTCTGTCTCACAACTCCAGGTGCTCGACCCCCTAAGACAGTTTGTTTCTGTGCAACCTCGAGCATCACTTCCCTCGATTTCTTGGGTTTGTCAAGGATAGACCAGGGAGCATACAGATGATATCTCAACTTGGCCGTAGTTACCAAGTTCTTAAACAAGGTGGCCTCCTCATGTCCCGAGCCTAAGAGATAATTGTGTTCACTCCAACATGCTCCTCCGAAGATAGCTCCGGTTCAAGACTCACATCATTCGCTGGAAAAGTTGTTTCCCGAGGAACCCTCGGACCTTCCACTTTCTCCGAAGGGGAAAATTCCCATTGTCCCCGAGCAAAGAAAAATTGATTCTTCCATGCTCGGTTACTAGTAAGAGTTTTTTCAAATAATACCAATTTGCCCCGTCGGGCCTGAAAGTTATAAAGTACCTCCGTCTTTGGGTTTCTGGTGAACCTATATGCTAACAAAAATTTCCTAATAGTCAGGGAATGCCTGTCCCCTAGGGCCGTTGGCCACAAAATCACGCAGCCAAAAAAATCCTCCAAGCGCTGGGGACGATTTGGTGAGAAGCTACATTCAAATAGCTCAGTAGTTCCCGAACGATTCTCGGGAATGGTAATCTAAGGCCTGCTGTCGTGCCAAATACTACCTAAATTAATAGATAATATTTAGTACGTTTTAACTCGCAAGTGCACAAGATCCAAACAATAGTATAGTGCAGCAAGTACGAGGTCGATCCCACGAGGATTGTGATTTTGTTTCGAATTAATTAAAATATCAAATTGTCACAGATTTGATATTGAGAAAAAGAAATAAAAGATATAAAGATAAAGTAAAGGTAAAGGCAAAGGTAAAGGTAGGGCTTTAATATCCACCACTAATCATGCTTAGATAATATAACAATATGTCAATGATCCAATCATATTATGAATACTTAATGTTTGTCAACCTAAAGACATGAGTGTCTATTCCTTAATCTATTGATTTCCCTAAGCAACGAATTAGACATGGGTGTCTACTCTAATTCTTTTCTTTCTTAAAGGATTTAGCATGGGTGTCTACTAAGTTATTTTTTAAGAAAGCATAAATCTGTGAAAATCTACAAACACATGAGGCCTAGGGCATAGGTGTCTACTCCCGGTTCCCCATGTTGATTAACCCAAGAATCTGGTGTGAATTACTTTTGTTACTTATGTTAAACCCAGGACTCGGTCATCCAAATTGATTTAACTAACTAGTCCATACCACATGCATATGTTGGCCAAACAGACATATATGAGGAATTCATGAAAACAGGTATTAATCAAGTTAAATAACACAATATGATTATCACAAAGGCGTCAATATTGAAATATTAAATAAACATAATTAGGGCTTCAATCTAGCCCTCCTTAAGAGTTAGTTACACATAATTAAAATAAAAAGAAAAGATAAGGGAAAGAAATAACCAAAAACCGCTCCTAGAAGTAGCCTCCAATCCCTCTCCCCAAGTTGTGCCTCTTCCAAGGATCTTTGGATGCTCTAAATTGTGAGGCTTAGGGGTCTATTTATAGAGCTTAGGAGAGTCCTAGAAGGCCTAGTAATCCTAAGAAATTCGGAGTTTTAAGTACAAGTCTAATTAGGATAAAGAAAACCCAAGTTCAAATCGGAGTAGGATTCACCCAGAATTGTGGTCTTAATTTGCGGCGCGATTTTGGCCTTGCGACGCTCTGAATTAGGGAAATGCTACTTAACAATTAATTGTATCATTTTGAGTTAGATTTCCAATGCCACTTGAATCACCTCAATCGGATATTTGAGCTGAAAATTATGGTCAAAATACCGAGACATGTTCAGAATCCAATTTTACATCCAATCCGATTTGACTTCAATGTGAGAAATTCCGAATTGATCCTTTCCTCTATTGATTAAGCTTTAACCATGATTGGCTAAGCTCAATCATATCTTCTAGGTTTTCCCAATTTGCCCTTTAAGCTTGTAATTCTTTCATAAACGCTTTCTTTTCTTCTAAAAGCCTAAAAAACAAAGAAAATACAAAAAGGAAGTAAAATGGCCTAATTAACCAAAACCAAAGGATTAAAACATGCAAATTAAGGGCTAAAATATGAATATTTTAGCACTTATCACCTGCACGGAACATCTCCTCGTACAGGCAGACATCGTGCTCCTTGGCACTCACTATGGCACCTTGTTGGTCATCGTCAAACCGAAGCGATACCGACTTCGGTATGTAGCAATCCAGTCTAATCCGCCTTTCATCTTTCGATGATAAGGCGACCTTCCATATAGTAGGGTAAGAACCTCCACCATCCAAGCCAGAACCTTCTTCGTCACCCATAAGGAAAAGAAACTCTGGGTATAAAGATCGAGGAATGCAAGGATAAGAGTGGTGTATCAGTAATTAAGTCACCGACAGTCAGAGATGGTCAACTGCAGGTTCAATGAATGGTAATAATAGATCTAAATACCTGACAACTGGACTGTCAGAATGAACAAATGGTTCACAGGATGGAAGAAAAAGGGTTCGATTGACCGAAACCCTGAAAAACACAACCTGAAGAAAGAAGTATTGAGAAGAAAAATCAGGATGAAAGCAAACCAGATGGGAGGATAAAAAAATTGCAGAACTTCGTATGTGATAATGGTGCTTTGAAAGGCCAGAAGATGAAACATAGAATCAACGCATAGCAACTCTTTTTATAATAAGTCTGAGGCGACGAAGAGTCTGAGGAAATGAAAGGTTGGAGAAACTAAAGAATCTGAGAAGACGTAGAGACGTCGGTGCATCGAAACCCTAGAAGATGCCTTGGGATTGCGCGCATTAAAAGTCGCGACAGGCGCGTCTTATCATAACGCGTGGTGACTCGGGAGGTAGCCAATCCAAAGCCGACACGTGGACGTATGATCGCTCATCCAGATCGACAGGTAAGGGAACCAACGAATCTTCAGATAATTCGAGCATCTCAGCAAAAAATAAATAAATAAGCAAGAAAAGTCCTGCCAAAATCCAAAGCCAAAATTAAGGTTCTTTCTCGGAATCTCAGGCATACGATCACCAAGTACCGAACATCAGGGAACCGATCCATCTTTGGAGAACACAAAAATTTCCAGTCATCTAGATTAGGAAATTGGGGGGTAACTGTTGGGTCATGGATTAGTACGAGAAGGCCCAACGGACTTTCTGCCTAAAGCTCTATATAATACTGGGTGATTGAGCTCTCGGTCGACTTAGCCTAAGGAGGTCTTAGGCTCCTAGCTTGAGGCATTACTCATGGGCCAAGATAGTCAAAGACCGAAGGGTGCATTGGTGATTCCATCATAGAGACATGACTGGTCCTCCGCTATTCAGGTTATCTATGTCAATCAAGATACGTCAGTTAGCTTCCAAGCTAATGTAAATGACCGAGTCCAACTCGAACATTCTGACTTAACATCGCACAAAGGCTATAATATTTATCCCCTGATCTTAGGCTACTAAGATCACGGAATAGCTAACAAACACTATCCCACTTTTCAAAAGTTTGCACAACAGATATTGAGGGATAAGATCCCTAAACATATGGGAAATCAAACTCCACTCATGCCTATAAATACAAGTCATTTATCAATACTAAGGTAATTGCAACTTTTGCTATCTAAGCTCTGTGTTGTTTACATCTTGCTTCTCTGATTACTGACTTAGGCATTGGAGTATCCTCGCCGGGAAACCACTGGGGACTCTAACTCTATTGTTTGCTCTTGTTTATCAGACCGACCCGTCCTCAGACACCGTAGTGCAATGATCAACCTGTCCTTAGACACCGTTGTGCAGCCCAAAAATTGTGCCACGTCATCCATCGAAAAACTGTGTTCTAACAGGCACCATGTTAAAGTTCTTCTACCTTTTTCTTACAAAATCAAGAAATGCTTCCAAAAGAGTTTTAAAAGTTTCTTTGATTCCTTGTATTGCGTGATGTTGAGTGTTTTTACGATGCATGTGTTTGTTTAATAGCCTAGGAGGAGATATGATAGCCTATATGTTTTATAGAAACCATAAAACATAGTTTGGAGCTTTTACCGAATTGCCCTACTCACTGACCAGACGTACGCTCTTGAGCCCGGGCGTACGGTCAAGAAGCCAGGCATTTGTCCTTAAGCATCACTCTCGTGTGTTTTCGAGTCTTTCAATCCTTTTGATAGATAAGGTTTAGTATCTTGCTCGTAAGGATCCTCTAAAACTGCACATAATGACATGTCGTATTTCATTATAGCAGGATTTAGCAATGTCGGAGGATTCAACCGAGCGTACGAGGTAAGTAAACCCTTATGAACTATTTCCTTAAAAACATGAGATATGTCAGTTGACTAACCACGAGTATGATTTGAGCATGTCTACATTTTGTAACTACTTGGTAACTGCTTTATTAATTGGATGTTAAGATGCATTGTATGACATGGTACACCAATACGTACAGTATAATGGCCATTGACTTACTATATAGACTTCATTTTATGGTCAATTGTGTGTGTTATTATATGTGCTTTAGATCCAATGGTTGTTTCGTGACTGGGCAACCATCCCCTAATGGTTGATTATTATAGGACGTACATCATTAGTGGTGCGGGCCACCCGAAGTCGGACTTGGTCGTGCCACTAATGGGATGGACGGTAGCGTACAATATCCGAGGCACCGATGTTGTATTACAGGTCATTTGGGACAACGCTAACCCTGCTAAGAATGGGTAATATCTCGGGTAGACCATATATGAGAGTTATGACCTATAAAGCATTAGTTTTTCCTGTATCAAAATACTTAGGCAATTGCCGCTTGTAATACACCACTCTTTTATTAACCAAACAATACTTTTATGGTGTATTAACGAAGAAAACACTCATTTTTAATGTTTACTAAAACTGCACGTTTATTTCTGCTTAAATGGGCTTATGTCACACCTAATTGTAAAGTTTACTTATTAAGTCGTTAGACTTACGCTATTATTACCTTTCTAGGAAATCTATTGCTAGAACCCAAGGGTCGCACAGCTGCCACTAAAGACTTTGCTTTAAAGGTTACCGGGTTTCTTTAGTATTACTGTTAGTTGTTCCATGTCTTAATTTCGAGAAATATACTTGTCCATTTCATGATTTAATAGTTTTCTCAGATTTATATCATCTTCATATGCATTAACTCTGATAATGCTTAGAGGGGAGATTCCTCATTTAGCCACAAGTTGGTTTAAATGAGCTAATTGCCAGTAACCCAGACAAGTTAGCCAAAGCTAATTTTCGGGGCGTTACAGTGATCGTATCCTAGATCTTGGGGCAAGGCCGGTTGTCTTGAGGAGGGAGGGCCAACTACAGTGATCGTGTCCTGGGTCTTGGGGCTGGGCCAACTATCCTGGGAAGGATGGACTAGCTATAGTGGCCGTACCCCGAGCCTTGTGCTTGGGCCGGTGATCCTGGTCCCTCAAAACTTGTATTTTCATATTACAATTTATATGTGTATTTAGTCAAAAAAAAAATTTGATTAAGCCCATTTTAAAAAGCTCATGAAAAGCTTTTAAAAAATATCAAGCCTAAAAAAATGATTTTTTATTTTTTTAACAACAAAACAAAAGAAGCCCATATAAATGAAGTATTTCCAAAGCACCATCTCAGCTGTGAGTCTACCTCCATCTCCACCGTTCAACCCACTAATTGAAAGATAATAGAAACCAAGACATTCTAAAACCTTCTACAGCCTTGTGTCGTCTTCCCACTGAAATATCTTCAGCTGTCGTGCCCACACTTCTCAATACCATGGAATTAATGTCGTCGAAGAAGAATGTAGATCATTGAATTAATATGTTGTCGAAGAAGCTTGTAAAGTCAACCCATTCCCTAATGAGTGCTAAATGAAGCTTGAAAGTAGTGCATGTATGTATACATACCATGTAAGCAACTAAAGCAGTTTCAAATATAAAATCTGCAGGAAAACTGCTTCGATTGAAAGGTATGGAATAATTACTCGGTTCTACACTTATAATACACAAGGAGGCCAAGGCCAAGGCTAGGAGGCAAAATAGGTAATTAAGGACCTTGATGAACTTCCATATCTATGTTTGTTGTTGGGAAAATTACACTTTATCCCCTTAAAGTTGGCAGCATTTTTCAATTCGATCCCCAAAGTTTCAATTTTTGCAATCCATCCCCCCAAAGTTTCATTTTTGCAATTCGGCAATTCTGGCAGTCAAAGCTGTTTTGATTGATGGAATAGTGATCACATCCGACGCATGTGATCAATGTTGGACTTTTTTTTTCCAAAATGCCCCCATCCCTATTGCTTCTCCCTTTGCCTTCCCCCTTCACTGAGATTCTTCACAAATTGGTACCTGGCATTTTGTTTCCATCAGATCCTTCTAGAACCTCAAGATAATGAACAAAAGAAGGAACCACTATATCAAGCTTGCCATCACAGCAAAATCAAAACACAAACATTGCAGTCATCTCAACCATAGGATTGCAGTAGACAGAATGTGGTTCTTTTTTTTTTTTTTTTTATTCTTTTATTCTTTTTGGGAATTTTCTATTTTATCTGAACTCGTTGAGAGTGATTTTCACGTTTTCAGCAAGGTGATTGGTGGCTCAATTCAAAGGCTTCAGCAAAAGGGTGTTTTTTTTATCTTCAAACCCATCTATTGCATGGGTTGATTCATTATAATGGGTTTGGTCATCTACTCTATATTAATGGAATTGGAGAGTCTAGTATCTCTGCGGCAGAGAAATCATGGATCTTTGTGATCAAATCTGCATAAATCTCTGGACCAGCAACGAAAATCCCTAAATGATCAAATAGAGAGAGAACATGGATAAATCGAACGAAGAGGGAGAGAGAGAGAGAACAGGGATAGGGGCATTTTGGGAAAAAAAAAAGTTCAATAGTAATCACGTGCGTCGTACGTGATCACTGTTTTGCCAGTCAAAACGGCTTTGACTGACGGAATGGTCAAATTGCCAAAAATTGAAACTTTGGGGGCCGGGGTGGGGGTGGATTTCAAAATTGAAACTCTTTACGGAGATCAAATTGAAAAACGCTATCAACTTTCGGGGGTAAAGTGTAATTTTCCCTTTGGTGTTTAATGCTTGATAGCTTCAAGCTCTCTTATATAAATAGTTTTGAATGGGTGTTCAATATCCGCTTATTTTAAATTCAATGTTTGGTTGCTGTTTTGAAAACAAGTTTCACACATACGTGACGTGTGAAAGGTATTAAAAAGTTTTAGGAAACATTTGAGGTATTAAAAAGTTTTCACTTGCAATGATTTTTGAATATGTTATAGGCTTTGAGTGAAGAAAATTTTAAGTCAAATTTCATGTCATTTGGAATTAAATTGAAAAAGTTATTATTTTTCTAAGCTTGAAAGGTCAAGTTGTCAAAGAGTATTCAAAATGTCTGGAAAGAGTTATTATTTGTGTGTTCATATGTTTTTCTTTTTTTCAATTTATATTTTCTATGTATGTTTTTCTTTAATAAGAATATAGTGTGTTTTTGTTTGAATTTTATGTTTTGTATTGTTAATATGAATTAACAATACTCATACTTTCTGTCTAAAAATTGTTTAATGTTTTGTGCTACATTGACAAAAAATTGTAATTAGGGTGACCATAGTGGCGAATTTGTCTAGGCATGATAGTAATAGCTACCCATTGGGAAAGGATGAGCCTAAAAGGTGAGTACTGATTAAGCCATAGTTTGACCTAGCCTTATTAAGGCATCGGTGAAACCGAATGTGATTTCTACTAATCAAGAGATTTATACTGAAAATGAAATGGAGAAAATCCTGATACTAATACTGAATGAACAGAGAGTTTATGTGTGTGTTTACATTAGTGATATTGGATTGCATATCAGTCCAAAAAGTGACGTTGACACCGTTTGCTGAGGGAACGGTTTCTGCGTAACCTGCGAAATAATAGTGTACACCAAGAAAATCACTGAACTCTTTTAGCAACTTGGATTGAGCTTCTATGATTTTGGCGGTCGATTCCCCAATATAGATTTTATTCTCTCAGGATAATTACCATATATAACTGGACGAACATACAAATATTGTGAATGATTAGCCAGAAGGATAAAGTAGTTAATATCCTTTTTTTAATTATTGAGAAAGTTTTTTTTTTTTTTTTTTCAACAATGAATCTTACAGCCCTCACCATCCAAATAAAAAGTCCATACTTCGAGAGGCAGCCTCACGGCTAGAAGAAGTTTCGCAATTTGGCTCAATCCAAGGGCCAACTATTAAAACCCCAGTTTCCCCCTTTTGATATGACTGCACACGTTCATAATAAATTAATTACAAGAGATCCAATATCTCATACTCATATTTATTCTAATATTCAGCCCCTAAGACTACTATCAATGACGAACCTAGGAGCGCTGGTAGAGGCCGTGACTCTTTCATTTTACGAAAAAAGAAAAAAAAAAAAAAAAGTTGTCACATGGTATCAGAGCCAAAATCGTGGTGGATGTTGGTATCTAACACCGAACTACCAAAAATGTTCTCTTATTTTTCTCCTATTACTTCTCCTATTTATTTATTTATATTTTATTTTTTAAAATTGTCACATCGTATCAGAGTCAAGATCCAGAGTTTAAAACTTGTCTCAATCATTCACCCTCATTTGAATTAAATATTTCATGTGTTAGTCTGCTAGACTTTACTTCTTAGGGGAGAGTTTGAGCCCTCATGTGAGAAAAAATGTTAAGATATCAATTAAATGATTAAATTTATTAATTACTATCTTCTTAAAATTTTGTTGAACGAAATAATTATGAACGAGTACTATCATCATCCTTTTAGTCTGCTTTCTTTTTTAATCTTTTTCTCTACAAACTTAGTAGTTGTCCTTGTATAATTTCACGGCGGTTCTATTAATGAGTGACAAATATTGCATATTTAAGCCCTTTAATTTACATTTGTAAATCCTTTAACTATGTTTTAATCTGATATTTTATGTTAGTTCTTTGTTTTTAGTGTTTTGTAGGTTACTAAGGAAAAATTGTACATTTAAAGTGAAAAATACAAAGTTAGGAAGAAAGCTAGAAAAAGTGTCATCAAAGTAGGATCGAGCGCACCATCCTGCACTCAATCTTGACTGGGTTGTGCTCAAGCGCACCCCACACCCACCAGCAAGCTGCAAGTGCCAAAGTGCTGCGCCGCAGAAGAAGTTACATGCTCGAGTGTGATCGAGCACACTGGCCATGCGCTTGAGCGCACTCGTCTACCAGATATGCCCTAGCCTAGCGCTGTTTCTAGATTTTTAAACCCTAGAAACCCCTATAAAAAGATGACTAAGCCTCAAGAAAATGAGGCTGGAGAGACCAAGTCCGAATTTCTACAATTTTTCTTCATTTTAGTTTTAGTTTTCCTTAGGTTTAGGTTTTATTTATCATAATCAGGTGAAGATAAATTCTCAACTAAGGTTGGGGATGAAGTCTCACCGATAAAGAACAACAACACTCTTTTGTAAGTCAATATTATTATGACTTTATGGGTTTTTAAGGTTTCAATTATTTTACTTTAATTTAGGAGAGTTTCATTCCATTGTTTTGCATGGATCTTTATTTATCAACATAAAATTTGATATTTTTTGTGATTTGTCTTAGGGATACAATTGATGATTTGGTTTCTCCGGATATCTTTTGTGATTTGTGTACTAGATGGATATATTAGATGATTTAATTAATTTTTGAAGCATAGTAAGACATACATAAGATTTCATGAGAACTTCAGATAATATTGATGAACATGGAATGTGTTGTTTTGATTTAGTGGGTGTGGATTCCACAACCTTAGTACATTCTTAGTTGATTATTTATTTATTTTTTGTTGTTTATGTTTTCTTTCATTCAAAATCAAAAATATTTTGAAACTAGGTTAGGATTTAATTAATTTAGATATATTTAGTTTTCAAAAACACAATTCCCTATGGATTCAACTTCGCACTTGCAAAAGCTATATTGCAAACGACTCGTACACTTGCGAGTAACATTAAAACTTACAACATCCATGAGCAAGAAGCAAGTTACGGACGACAAAGTAAAGTTCAGTAGCGGAGTTGAGTTACCGGCGACGGTGAAATTTGGGATGTAACTTGAACATCTTCCGGTGGGAAAATTAAAAGTGTTGTACCTACTGACGCTTAATGCAATTGGTTAGTTCATTGTAACCCATAACTTGACTCGATCACCAAAAGTTTTGAAGCCAAAATCCGCATAATCTTGAAAATCATTCCAATATATTCATAAAATAGAACAATCACATTTATTGATATGGTAAAATTATTTTTTTGAATATTGTAGTTTATGTTTTTTTGTTGAAATGTTCCCTTACACAAAGTTGGTACTTAAGGGTCCATCATATTCATCTTCAAGTACTTGAGGAGTATCATAGTGCATGAGAAACGTTAACGGCTTGATACCTACCCACAATATGAAATTTCCTAAGGACATGCATGTATAGATGACAAAACTTACTTGACGTGTGAAAGGTATTAAAAAGTTTCAAGAGAAGGTATTAAAAAGTTTTCGGTTGCTATTATTTTTGAATATGTTGTAGGCCTTTGAGTGAAGAAATTTTAAGTCAAATTTCGTGTTATTTGGAGTTAAATTAAAAGATTTATGATTTTTCTAATCTTGAAATGTTAAGTTGTCAAACAGTTGAAAGGATTCAAAATGTATGGAAAGAGTTATTTTTTGGATGTTCATATGTTTTTTTTTTTTTTTTTTTTTTTTCCAATTTTGATTCTCTATATATGTTTTTTTTTTTTTTTTTAATAAAAATATCGGTTTTTTTTTTTTTTTTTTGAATTTTATGTCTTATATTGTTTTGTGAATTAGCAATACTGATACTCCATGCCCTAATGAGTGCTAAATGAAGCTTGAAAGTAGTACATGTATCTATACATACCATGTAAGTAGATGGAGCAGTTTCAAATATAAAATCAGTAGGAAAACTACTACAATTGAAAGGTATCGAATAATTACTCAGTTCTGCACTTACAATACACAAGCAGGCCAAGGGGCTATGAGGCAAAATAGGAAATTAAAGACCATGATGAACTGCCATGTGATTTCAAGGGATGCATTTGTGCCAGTGCGACGTCCACCTCTTCCTCCCCAAAAGGCCGTACCAATTGTGTGTCCATTGCCTCTAACACCCGTCCCTCCAACCCTTCCAAGCATTCCTCCACTCCACTTGTATCTCCTGCCGTGGATAGTTTTTCGTATCTTCCAAGCTCTCCGCTTATCATCCCATATTTCTTTGATATGATTGATCTTTTTTCTATGGCTCTCCCAAGCATGGAAGAAATGTGTATTATGATCCTTATATTGATACCAGTTTTGCTTCGCCCTTTGCTTCCACCTTATATCCTACTGTTCCAGCAATTAATCAATCTCATCTTGAAGCTTACTGATCTTTTCTTGGCTGCATGGATCTTCTCGTAGCTGGAGTGCTTCAAGCTGCTTAGTTTTCTTTCCTAACCTCTTCTTCGGTATTTCAAAATTTCCTCCTGCACTAGCCTTGTAGATTCGTTTGGCATTGCTCTAATTTCTACCTGACCACGTTCATAGCACCAGCCTCCTATTCAGTTTCCTCCCATGCCTCCATCACCACATTTTGGCATTCTTCATCCAACAAACAACTGGCCTCGAACTTGAAACAATTTCTCTGGTGGTACCGTTCCTCCCCTTGATCCGTTTGCATAGGATATGAGTAATGGATTGCAGTCCAACGTCCGAGTTGCCTGGACATGCACACACACATTGGGGAATAAATCACACCAATGACTCTGTCAAGCCTCTCCTTCATAAAGCCCCAATCTTGACGCTTATTTGACCATGCGAAGCGAGACCCCATATAGCCCAAGTCATTGAGGTGACAATTCTCCAAGGCCTCCCTAAACAACTCCATTTGCCGATCTCTCCATGGCACTGCACCCTCTTTCTTGGACTGGGCAATAACATTGAAATCACCCATGCACATCCATGGGAGTGGAGGGAATAACTTTATGTGATTGAGCAGCTCCCATGACTCCTTTCCTTTCGCACTATCCGGGTGACCATAAAAACCGGTTAATTTCTATGATGAATGTTTAGCATGGCCTTTCACTACAACATCAATATGCCTTCGCGAATAATTCTGAATTTCTACTGAATTAATATGCCTTCGTCATGCAATAAATTATATATGGTTGAAATGCTCAATTTTTATTTTTTACTTTTTATTTTTTATTTATTTTTTTATTTATTTATGATTGCTTTATTTATGAATACTTTATTGTTTATCATGAAAAAAGTTAAAAGAAATTAAGAATAGCTAAATAATATAGAATAAAGAAAAAATACCATTAAAAACACTACCTCAATAAATAAAAACTATAAAAACACAAAAAAAAAAAAAAAAAAAGAAAAAAGCATGGATTCAATTTTCAGCTTCTCTTCCTTTTGGCTATTGTGCTACAGAACAGTTTAAAAAGAAAACCCTGGCACAACTACACATAAAAGAAAGAAGAAACCGCACAACTCTCATGAAATCTAAAAGTAAAAACAGAAGGGTAGAATTTTTTGCTTCTATTCTTACTGCCCGAGTCCAAAGCATGCATGGGAGGGCCGTAGATCAACAAAATCAAAACTTTCCTTACGAAGTAAACAATTTTAAGCAAGATTGTAGGGGCCACGGCACATGCTCGCCCACTCTTCATATAGAAGATGGCTTGAAGTTCTGGATCCACTGAGGCGGAAGGTGAACATGTCATTATATTAATGGGAATTAATGTAAATTGGTTCTTCAGAGGTACAATAGTTTTGTATGCAAACAAAAAAAAATTAGTAAGGATGTCTTTAAAGTTGGCCGGCTCCTGTTGTAATTTTACTTTTTGAAAAGTTGTTCAAAAAGGTTTTCAATTCATTACAAAAATCTTTGTGTTGATCGATTTTACACTTTCTTGAATTTTGATATTATATAATTGAAAATTGATAATTTGAAGTTTCTTGAATTTTGATACTGTGAGATAAAATTGAAATATTTTCCGAATTGTTAAACGTAAGGTCTAATTCATTAGTGTAAATGTAAATAACTATCAATTCACGGCCTTTTTTCAGGCATTAATATATTAACAACAAGAACAGTGATTCGTCTCTAAGGGATAGTTTAATCAGCTGAGAATTACGCTTTATAAAATGAAAGTTACTAGTTCGAATTTACCCTCCTCTTACGTGGACATGTAAAAAAAAAAAAAACAATGATTCTTCATTAACTTAATTGTAGTCAACAAGTAACAACATTCTACTTTCACAGTCAATAGGAGGTTGATTAAAAGCTTTCACAATCTTCCTTTCAAAAAAATAATTGACTTTCCTGCTCTCTCTCTCTCTCTCTCTCTCTTTCGATATATATATATATATATATATATATAATACGACATTCTCAGAATATTATATTTGATCAAGCCATTTACAATTATATGTGTCTTAATAAAATACCACAAAAAAGAAAAAAAGAAAAAATATGCATGCATAAAGTCCCCATCAGAACAATTAAATGCAAGACCACGCGCGTGCGAGTGTAGGAGTTCTTTACTCTGAATTAATTGCAAGACCACGTGGTGCAAGATAATAATTGTAAATTCCCTAATGCAGCCAAAAGACTTGAAACAAAGAGTCACGGAACTCACGTAAGCTAAACGAAATTAATAAACTTCTTAAACTCGAAATTATCGATTTGATGATACACAACGAAGAAGATGAAGGATTTGTTACAAAGTGACGTACTTCCTGCAAACAACAATATTACCATTACATTATTATTATAAACCTTTTTTTATTCATTAAAAAAAAAGTACTAAAACAAGTGCATGCAATAATTAACTGAGAAAGAGTAAAACGGATATGTAGTTTCTAGGTGGCACATTTGAATCCTTCCAGCAGAGTCTTGCCACAATCAACGAGGACCTGAAGGAAAATCGGGATGATTATGTTGATATTCGGAAGCTTAGCCTTAATGGTGGTGCAAAGGCAGACTGCTGCGTCCAAGTCCACCAGTCCTTGCAGCACCGGACAACACGTGTAACGGTGTAGGTGTTGGTGGTGGCGGCGGCGGTTTAGGCACCACTGGTATTGGAGTATAACACCATGGACATAGTGTTGGTGGTAGTAGCTTTGGTGGCGACGGCGGTCGTTTAGGCACCACTGATACTGGTGTAGTACACCACCAACATGGTGAAGGTGTTGGTGTTGGTGGTGATTTAGGCACCACTAGTGGGTTGGGCACATGAGGTGGTGGGTATACAATGAGAGGCCTCACAATTGGTGGTTTGGGTGGAGAAACATGAGGCGGATGGGGCGGATTGACGGGCGGCCTCGGCGGCTGAACATGCAGTGGTGGGTGGGGTCGCTTGATGGGCGGCTTTGGCGGCGGTTCGGGCACCACTGGTGGAAGTGGCGGAGTAATAACCGGTGGGATGGGCACATAAGATGGTGGGACTAAATATTCTGGTGGGTATTTAAAAGATGGAGTATTAACAATTGGTGGGCTGGGCACATGATGTGGTGGGTGTACATCGGGAAGAGGCTTCACAATTGGTGGGTTGGGTGGAGAAACATGAGGCGGATGGGGTGGCTTGACAGGCGGTTTCTGTGGATTAACGTGGGGTGGCAAAGGATGAGGGGGAGGTTGTTTGGGTGGGTATTCTGGAGGAGGGCAGTAGGGTAAAGCAAGGGAGGTTGCGAGCAAAGTGACCAAGTTTAGTAGGAATAAGAGGCTCCCCATCTTTATGTTATTTCACCGAGTATGCAGTGAATGAAGTCTCCTATCAAGCTTTACGCTTCTTTTATAGACACAACAATCGGCAATTGGCCGGATGGATACTTTGTAGGTCCTGCATGTAACTATTCTATCTTCTTTTTTTTTTTTTTTAAACTTTATAGCCCCATGCATTTCTACCCATTCTGTGCTTAATTTGTTTGTTTTCTGCACATTTTGAGCTTGTGTTGGTGCAAAATTGTAGTTTGACCTTAAGCATCCATGTTAGTATTGTTTTGATCAGCTTGTGGTGGGAAATGATGTTACTGTGTTTTTCTCTGGTTTTTAATTTTTGTGAATATTGATCATTGTTGGCAGGACGGAGTCAGAAAATTTTATGCGACATGCCATTCAATTTTTTTTTTTTTTTTTTTTTAAAAAAAGAATTCAGTTCTTTAAAAAAAAAATTATTTTGGTTGTTTTTATGAAATAATTATCGAATAAAAATTAAAAAATATTGCAGTGTACAATTAAATAACTATAGTTATTAAATAATAACTAAATAACTATATTTCCTTATAAAATACCAATAAAAAAAGCAAAACCATGTGCAAACTTTTCAGATTCCCATTTGGCAACACATTTTTTTGCCCCTTTTTTCCTTTCTATCCAAAAAAAAGTCACTCATTTTTTTTCCCATTTACAAATAATTTTCTTAATTTTCTACTCATGAAAAATTCAAAACTCATTTTACTCACATCAACCCACTTTTATGGGCAAATAAATATTGCTAAACTATTTGATGGCACAATGTGATGTGCTGATAAG
This sequence comes from Corylus avellana, assembly GCF_901000735.1. Lineage (NCBI taxonomy): Eukaryota > Viridiplantae > Streptophyta > Magnoliopsida > Fagales > Betulaceae > Corylus > Corylus avellana. Next base: position 23,144,854 of record NC_081545.1, on the reverse strand, counting down.
TGATATGTGATCAAATGGTGGAAGTATAGTCATTAATCAAACTACTCAAATTTTAGAGTTAACAATAAAAGTAATGGTACATGTGATCCAACGAATCAATTAAAGATATTATTTTTATTAGAAGATAATCTGGTAGTTTTTTAATGGATATGAGGTTCACTTATACTTGGACCACTTGGTGTGCCCATTTCCAAACCTTTAATTACAAAATAAATACATAAATTCCCAAACCTTTCATTCTTTAGTTGTTTTGTCTTTAAACTTAAAAGGTTTGGGAAATGGGGACATATTCCTACCGTCTCTTGCCTTGGCCCGTGAGCTTAAAAGGTTTTTTTTTTTTTTTTTTTTTTTTTTTTTTTAGAGGAATTGGGGGAACCGGTCCCCCCTCCTCCGTCTCTGATTGTTGTGATGGGTTTTCTTTGAAGTTGTTCTTTTGGAGTTTATAGATTCGAGCCTCTTGGGTCGTAGTTAATTAGTGTTTGGAATGAAAGAGATAAAAAGTTAAATACCATTTTAGAAAAGAAATAAATATAAAATCAATAAAGAGTAAAAAAATAATAATATTTAAATAATATAAATAAATATATAACTAATTGGATGTAAGATATCTTTAAAAATTTATTAGTTAAATTAGATAAAGTAAATTTAATTATTTTGCATAAAAATTTGACTGCTCTATTGTGAATGCTCCAAAAAAAAAAAAAAAAAAAAAACCCATGAAACTCATAGCTCAATTAAGAGGGAGAAATAAATGGGTTTCAGCAATTATTTAAAATAGAGTACTCATTTTTTCTTAAAAAATAAATAAATTGTGGTCGTCAAGTAACATAATTGGGGGGGAGGGGGAGGTCTAAGGTGTTTGTCTTTATTTGTTGACTTTAGAGGGCGAAGACGGATTCTTTTTTGGATTTGGGTAATCAAGTTGGAATGAGTACGACAATGTTTTGTGTAAAAACATTCCTTAACTACGACCCAAGAGGCTCGAATCTATAAACTCCAAAAGAACAACTTCAAAGAAAACCCATCACAACAATCAGAGACGGAGGAGGGGGGACCGGTTCCCCCAATTCCTCTAAAAAAAAAAAAAAAAAAAAAAAAAAAAAAACCTTTTAAGCTCACGGGCCAAGGCAAGAGACGGTAGGAATATGTCCCCATTTCCCAAACCTTTTAAGTTTAAAGACAAAACAACTAAAGAATGAAAGGTTTGGGAATTTATGTATTTATTTTGTAATTAAAGGTTTGGAAATGGGCACACCAAGTGGTCCAAGTATAAGTGAACCTCATATCCATTAAAAAACTACCAGATTATCTTCTAATAAAAATAATATCTTTAATTGATTCGTTGGATCACATGTACCATTACTTTTATTGTTAACTCTAAAATTTGAGTAGTTTGATTAATGACTATACTTCCACCATTTGATCACATATCACTTATCAGCACATCACATTGTGCCATCAAATAGTTTAGCAATATTTATTTGCCCATAAAAGTGGGTTGATGTGAGTAAAATGAGTTTTGAATTTTTCATGAGTAGAAAATTAAGAAAATTATTTGTAAATGGGAAAAAAAATGAGTGACTTTTTTTTGGATAGAAAGGAAAAAAGGGGCAAAAAAATGTGTTGCCAAATGGGAATCTGAAAAGTTTGCACATGGTTTTGCTTTTTTTATTGGTATTTTATAAGGAAATATAGTTATTTAGTTATTATTTAATAACTATAGTTATTTAATTGTACACTGCAATATTTTTTAATTTTTATTCGATAATTATTTCATAAAAACAACCAAAATAATTTTTTTTTTAAAGAACTGAATTCTTTTTTTAAAAAAAAAAAAAAAAAAAAATTGAATGGCATGTCGCATAAAATTTTCTGACTCCGTCCTGCCAACAATGATCAATATTCACAAAAATTAAAAACCAGAGAAAAACACAGTAACATCATTTCCCACCACAAGCTGATCAAAACAATACTAACATGGATGTTTAAGGTCAAACTACAATTTTGCACCAACACAAGGAACGTTTTAACACGTAGCGACTGTAGAGCCCGTGGTTGGGGTCATCACAGGCCACATGTGACGCCCCCATTCATAAGAGGACAAAACTACCCTCACATTTCATCCATCGATTCCAACTTTTCGCTGCTGAGTTGGTCTACTCCCCTCCACGTCACAAGTCAAGATGTCAGCCACTTTTATGGCAACTATTTCATTTTAAACTAATTATGTAAATTTGTTACTAATCTTGTTCTTTTATATATATATATATATATATATATATATATATATGAAAATTTTTACTTGGTGTCTAAATGTTTGTGGCCTCACGGTACGCGAAGGGCCCAGCCAATCAAATCTTCTCTAGCACAGTTTTAGACGTGTATGAGAGGACTATTGATCCTTGGTTACCTCACTACTGGTAGTTAGCCCTGGCACCTAAATGCCCAGTGGTTAGGCCTGGCACCTATATGTGGGCATCTAGGTTCTAGTGTTGAGGGAGGGGGCAGGAGGAGAATATTTGTCCTCGGTAATTATGTCAATTTAACTTATAGAACTTTTAATTTGATTTAATTGACTAATTTCTGTCATATTTTAAACATTAAAAGTAGGAGTGAAGACTCGATCTCGGTTATTGGCCAAAATCAGGAATTGGAACTAGGGTACCCGATTTTTTATTTTGGAAAGCCGGAACTAGATACCCCGTTACCCGATTATAAAGTAACTGGCCGGTTCCGATTGGTATCCGGTTATCCGGATCGAGTAACCGGTTTTATTAAAAAAAAAAAAAAACTTATTTTGGGCTTATTTTAAGAATTGAGCCTAATTTTTGGGCTTAATTTAACAAATTTTTTGCCCATTTTTTTAAAAAACAATTAGTATTTTTGTCCTAATAAGTTGGGCTCTGTTGTGATTGTTCAAAAAAAGAAAAAAAACATAAAAATCCTAAAAAATCATTATTTTAGGCTGTTTTGTCCTTAAAAGAAAAGAAGAAAAAAAATCCTATGTTTAAAAATCTCATAAAAATTCATTGTTTAAAAATGCCCTTAAAAACCAATGTTTAAAAATACCATAAAAATTCAATATTTAAAAATACCATATATATACCAAGTTACCCGGTTATAACCGAGTATTTAAAACCCCAAAATCGGCTGGGACCACGCCTAATGAAGCGGAGGTCACTAGTTTGAGTCCCCCTCCCCTCTCTTGTGTGGACATGTTAAAAAAAAAAAAAAGAAACCCCAAAACCGGGCACCCCGGTTTCTCCCCCTTTTTTTTTCTTTTACACTCCTAGTTAAAAGTGATAAAATGACATTTATACCCCTAAATTTTTTATAAAGTTCTAAATTTACCCTTAATTCAAATTAAAAAATAAAAAATAATAAAAAAAGAATAATAAAGTTATTAAAAACAAAATGGAAGGGTAATTTGGTCTTTTTAGGCATTTCCATTAGATATTAACGGCTAAAACTAACGGAGTGGGGTAAATTGATTGAAATTGAAAGTTCAAAAGTGTAAATTGTTTGTTCATATATATTTTTATTGAGTTGGCATGTTTCATTCACAATTAAGAAAAAAAAATGATGGATGGTAACGAGGATAAAAATCATTTGAGATTAATGAATATTAAATTACCCTAATTTTAGAGATTTAAAATTGATTTGATGATATTGAATCACCTTAAATTGAAATTGTCTCTAACTTTACGATTCTCACAAAATCACCCATTCCCAAACAAAAGCCACCACCCGAGCCTCAAGAAGTGAAGCACCTGGGCCATGAAGAAGCCGAAGGTCATCACCCTCTACGGCTTCATTCCTTTTTTTGCTCATCATGATCATTATTGGCATGACCCACCTCTCCCAGCTCCATAGCCCCAGCCCCCGCCTGCTCTACTTCTGCAATACCCGCATCATAATTCAGGCTATTCTTTCATGGGTCGGGTCCTGTTTATTGAATCTATGTTATTTGAGTTTGGGTTTTTCTCTTCTGTTAATGGGATTTGTGTATGTTTATCTAATGTTTTGAACGCCTAAAAAAAAAAAAAAGAATTGGTTGAAAAACAAATGCCCAAAGAGGCACATGTTTGGCCAATTTAAGGCCCATAGTTGGCCCATTCTAACCATAATAGCGGATGCTGGCCAAAAAGTCACCATGTCCAAGTCCCAATTATAATAATAGATGCTAGCATAATGGCATTGTCGAAGTCCAAATAGCAGCTGTTCTAATTAATTCAGGTCATAGTAGTCATTCTTCAGGTTATAGAGCCATTTGTATTGAAAACTGATAAATGAAAAATGTAGCTAAAAAAGGCTTTAGCATGTAGACCTCAGTCATAGGCCAAACTACTTTAATTTTCTCAATCTTTCATCTATTTCATTTTATCTCTTTCATTTATTACGAGCAACTCACTAGAGATGGATGCCAAAATGCAAAAAAGCATTTCTCATCTTATAATGCTGATTTTAAAAAAAAAAAAAAAAACCAAGAGTAATACTAAAACTATATGTTTATTTCATAATTATTCTTCCTAACCAATACTTAGATTAGTCCTTGTTTAAATCAAATAAATAAATAAATAAAATCCAACGGTTGTTTGAAAGTGTCAAATCAACGTTGTAGGATATGCTTGGGATAAAAATGGGGTATAGGATATTTCTCTTTTAACAATGGCTGATCCTAGGAGTTCGTTGGGAGTGTCATGTCAGTATTGTGAGATAATTGGAAAATAAAAATCGAATTTACTCATGATATATTTTTTCTCAGAATATATGGATTCACAACAATTAACTGCCAAATTTATTAGTGATTTGGCTAAAATTTGAACAATTAATTACTAGTAATTTGAACAACTAATTGTTGGAAATTCCTATACCTCACAAAAACTAAAAATCAAAATCAAAGTGTTACCCAAAGTACAAGTTCCATAAATTGACTTATCAAAGTGTTGATGTATACCCTAATAATGATCAATGACTGGATTGAGAATGCCAAAGTAGAACAAAACAAAAGCTTATTTAGCAACCGGCTTTCTCAATATATTCAAGTTCAACGTATTGAGTAGGCTAACCCTTAAGTATTAGGCGGTCAGAGTCTTATTTCTTAGTGTCTTTTTCTTGGCTTCATTAAGTATCATAGTGATGGTGGGCTAACCCTTCTTCTACACAAATCCATTTCTTTCCAAGAGTTGAACTAATTAAAATTTTTTCAATAAAAAATCATGAGGTGGGCAAAATCCCTGACGATTGACTTCACTTGAAGAAATAGACAGATCTCAACCTAACAAGGTCAACTCAATTTACTGTTATCCATTTATACTTCTAAAAAGTAGAAGCGATTTTGCCATTATAATTTCAAAATTTAAAAATTTGTAAGGTTCATATTCCATGTTTTAGCTTCTTTTAATTTCACAATTTTTCTTTCTTTCCTTTTTTTTTTCTTTTTTTTCTTTTTTTTTTCTTTTTTTTTTTGTTAAAATGCCCATGGTTTTTTTAATAAAAAGAAATTAAAATAAATAAATAAAAATTTTTTTTTAAAAAAAAAAAAAAAGCCTTGGACTTACACATAGCCAACTGTGGATTTGGACTGAGGCAGTGATCACTAGAATTTTTATTTCTTTTTTTAAAAAAAAAACAACAAAAAACAAAAGCTAGGAAAAATGGAAATAAAAGCCTGGGTAGCTGAACTACCCCTTAACGTGTTCAATTACCACCCCCTCAAAAGGTTAGGGTGTGTGACCAGCTCCATTGGTTATGAGTCTGCCAAGTATAAAAATGCTTTGATTAGGAGATATGATAAGGCCTAGCACCTTCTTCATTCTATTTTCTAGGACTTTCGCAATCAACTCATAAATAACGTTGCCTAGGTTGATAGGGCGGTACTCTGTAATTTAAGTGGGGTTTCTGACTTTTAGTACGAGGACAATGTTTGTAGAATTAATGGACTCACCAAAAATAATATCATTAAGGAATTCAAGCACTGCACGACATACCTTGGCTCGTACTGTACCCCACGGTTTTTCGAAGAAGCATGTTGAAAATCCATCAGGACCAAGCGATTTCAAGGGGTGCATTTGTGCCAGTGCGACGCCCACCTCTTCCTCCCCAAAAGGTAGTAACAATTGTGTGTTCATTGCCTCTAACACCCGTCCCTCCAACCCCTCATAGCATTCCTCCACTCCACTTGTATCACCTGCCGTGAATAGTTTTTCGTAGAACAAATCAAATGCTACCCCAATTTCTTTTGGATTCTTCCAAGCTCTCCCTCATCATCCCGTATTTCTTTGATATGATTGACCTTTTTTCTATGGTTTGCCCAAGCATGGAAGAAATGTGTATTACGATCCCCATATTAATACCAGTTTTGGTTCGCCCCTCTGCTTCCACCTTATATCATATTGTTCCAGCAATTAATCAATTTCATCTTGAAGCTTACTAATCTGTTCTTGGCTGCCTGGATCTCACAGCTGGAGTGCTTCAAGCTGCTTAGTTTTTCTCCTAACCTCTTTTTCGGTATTTCGAAATTTCCTCCGCTCCAGCCTCGTAGATCCGTTTGGCATTGCTCTAATTTATGCCTGACCACGTTCATAGCACCCGCCTCTTGTCCAGTCTCCTTCTATGCCTCAGTGATCACATTTTGGCATTCTTCATTCAACAACCAACTAGCCTCAAACTTGAAACCGTTTCTCCAGTGGTACCATTCATCCCCTCCTTTTGCATAGGATATGAGTAATGGTTTGTGGTCCGACGTCTGAGCTGCTTGGCCATGCACGCACACATTGGGGAATAAGTCACACCAACTCTAGTTTGCAACAGCTCTGTCAAGCTTCTCCTTAGTAAAGCCCCCATCTTGACGCTTATTTGACCATGTGAAGTGAGGCCCCATATAGCCCAAGTCATTGAGGTGACAATTCTCCATGGCCTCTCAAAACAACTCCATTTGCCGATCTCTCTGTGGCACCGCACCCTCTTTCTCGGACTGGGCAGTAATTTTATTGAACTCACCCATGCATATCCATGGGGGTGGGGGGAATAACTTTAGGTGATTGAGCAACTCCATGACACCTTTCTTTTCGCACTATCCGGGTGACCATGAAAACCGGTTAATTTCTGTTAGAACAGTTTTCAACACGGTGGATGCGCTTTCTTCGGGGTCTTCAATACATCGTCGTGCACTCCAAATCACTACAAAAAAGGCAATATTGTCAAGGGGGTCCCCGGGGAACCGGGGACACTCCGATGCCAAAGTCAGAAAATTCTTAAGAGAAATATGGTGCTTCGGCGCACAATAATTCAATACGCTCAATCATATGTGTGATTATATTTCAGGATTCAAGATCCTTTAGTACCTTGTGTAGGGGCCTATTTATAGGCTTAGGCTGTTGAAGTAGAATTTGACTGGATCTTCTTATTTGAATTGATTTGAGAGTCCAAAGTTGAGATAGAACTCAAAAGTTATCATGTAGAGATAAACCTTCAACAGATACCATGTAGA
>NC_081545.1:23136285-23137322 GCF_901000735.1 Corylus avellana | reverse complement strand
AGCTTTGTCTTTGGCATCGCCTGAGTTCCTGGGAGCACCCCCAGCTCTATCCTTTGCCCGGGGTTAAACCCGTCCTAGTTCCGAGATACCTTTGTTCCCCATTCGCCTTGGGGTGATTTCTTGTTTTTGTCCAAGGTTTTCTCCTTGTCTCCTTGTTGCCGCGAGTACCCCCCAACTCTTTCCTTTGCCCGGGGGTTAAGCCTATTATATCCTTGAGACACCCGGGGATCATGCCCGATTCTCTCACAAATGCCTCTATTCCCCGTTCGCCTTGGGGTGATTCATTGTTTTTGTCTAAGGTTTTATCCTTGTCTACGAGAATGAACCTGTACAATAATCTGTTAATAATGATTTATAAGTCTTTCAATAGACTAACCTTTTGCTCCCCGTTCATCTTGGCGTAGCTCCTTGTTTTTTACCGGGTTGTCTCCCATTAATTGTTTTTGCCCAAGGTTGTCTCCTGGTCCTTGTTTTAGAGGGTTGTCTCCCTATTCTTGTTTTTCCCCAAAGTTTTCTCCTTGTCCTTGTTTTTTACCGAGTTGTCTCCCGTTAGTTGTTTTTGCCCAAGGTTGTCTCCTTGTCCTTGTTTCAGAGGGTTGTCTCCCTATTCTTGTTTTTGCCCAAGGTTTTCTCCTTATCCTTGTTTTAGAGGGTTGTCTCTCTATTCTTGTTTTTGCCCAAGGTTTTCTCCTTATCCTTGTTTTAGAGGGTTGTCTCCCTATTCTTGTTTTTGCCCAAGGTTTTCACCTTATCCTTGTTTTAAAGGGTTGTCTCCCTATTCTTGTTTTTTCCCAAGATTTTCTCCTTGTCTCCGGGGTGAATCTTCTTGTTTTTTACCGGGTTGTCTCCCGTTAATTGTTTTTAACCAAGGTTTTCTCCTTGTCTCCGATGATGATATATCCGGGGGTGATATACCCGATTCTTTTTTGAAATATCCGGGAGTAATATACCCGGTTCTTCCTTTTCCATATCCGGGAGTGATATACCAGGTTCTTCTTATTCGGGATAGAGTATCCTCGGAATGTAATAATTTGGAA
>NC_081545.1:23129713-23136185 GCF_901000735.1 Corylus avellana | reverse complement strand
CAACAAAATCAAAACTTTCCTTACGAAGTAAACAATTTTAAGCAAGATTGTAGGGGCCACGGCACATGCTCGCCCACTCTTCATATAGAAGATGCCTTGAAGTTCTGGATCCACAGAAGGCCAGAAGGCTAGAAGTGTATTTTCGAACATAAATTTCTGTTCTATGAAGAATTTCATATGGTGTTGCAGTAATGAAACATGGGTTGGATTTATATTGTTGAATGCCTGTTGATTCTGATTTGTTCAATTTTTTCCAAATTGAATGTAGGATATCCCTTGTTGAGGTCTGTTTTGCATTTTACCTTCATATGTAGGGAATTGAATCTCTATTGGTTAACTCAAATTGTTAGATAAATTAAGTCATCCTGCACTTTTTTTTAGTTTCCCCTTTATGTCAATTGAATAGTACAATTAAATTTTATAGACTCTAAAGAATTTTTGTTTATCTGTTGGTTTTGAGGGTAGAACCATAAGTTTAGATTTGTTGTTGCTTTGAAACCACCATTTCAGCAAGATAAGAGGTTTATATCGATGATTTCATATCATTTCGTGATTTTAAACTTGAGGTGGTTTTCTTTGCAGGAATGGATTTCCATGAATTACTGGACATCCCCCAGAGGGAGACCGCAGAAAGTACCATGATGATGTTACTGTTATGATTATATCACTTGAAGACTTGAAGGACGAATTTGGAAGTCATCTAGCAGTCTCAAATTTCAACTAGAGCTACAGCCTACATGCAAGCGGTCTAAGAAGACTCGCAAATGGCCCATTTTAATTTATTGGGTCTCATTAATTTTAATCGTTGCACAGTATAAGAATTAATACAGCTAATAGAGGGAATCCTGGATGATAATGGCAAAAGGCTAATGTTAGATATTCATCAAGGTTTTAGGTAGGAGCCAAGAAAATTTGGTTTAAGGAGAAAAAAGGGTATCCGTAGATGGGATTGTAGGGAAATGATCTGTAGGGGAAAAGGGGATTCTTTTTTTTTTTTTTTTTTTCTACCTTTTAGAGAAATTTTGCATAGGTGGAGGCTTTTCCCATTAATTTGTGCTTTTCTTTTTTTCTTCCTTGCCAGAGCCAAGAAAATTGTGGTTGTAAATTGGTGGGTTACAAATTTACTTACAGAACTTGAGCACTCCCTTGTCAAAAATGAGCAGCTATAGTTCTGAGGTGGATTTTCAGCAAAGCAGGTTACTGAGTTGAAAATTTATTGAAATCCTTGGGTGGCTTATGCTTATGAAAACATTCGTACAATGAAGAATTCACTTTTGAGCACAATTATCACAAGTTGTTGGCTGGGGAGCTTGTCTCAGGGGTGAAATTGCTCCAGAAAACCCCAAAGTGTGCATTTACTTGAATGGCAATGTACATCGAGAAGAAGAATGTGTTTATGTGGATGAAAGTGAAAGGGGTTGTTATCATGAGACTCAAATTTAGCCATCCCTATCCCTTCTTTGCATATTTTGTTTTTTTAAATGAAATCTTTACCTTACAAAAAAAAAAAAAACAATTATTAAAGGGGAATTATTTTAGAGCAACTAAAGCCAATGAAACTATCCCGTCTGTTTTGAGATTAAGATACAATGTTCAATGTGTATGAACTCTTCAAATGTGTATGTAAGAACTTATTGTGGTAAAAAGATTATTGTATCTTATTCTCAAAGGTGTACATGATACTTATACACGAAGGAGAGGTTAAATGTCCGCAAGTAATGTGCTGTCAATTACATATTTTACAGACAAAATTCTGCGATGGTTAAATGTCCGCAAGTAATGTGCTGTCAATTACATATTTTACAGACAAAATTCTGCGATGATTTCCTTCTTAGTATTGGATCTTTCTTTACAAGACTGATTTAATTTGGATGTGATTTGATCCTTGGGTGACAGCATCGAATCTTCCAGATCCTTGGATTGCAAATGATAATGCAAAATTATAATAAATTACACCTGAAAATTAATAAGCTCTTCTCATGAAAATTTCATCAAACGTATAGAATGCAAAAAGAATATTAGAATTTAAAAAAGTTGTCACTGGTTGCATCAAGTGACACCCTCAACCTTTTAAGCATCGAAGCTATAAGTTAGGCTAGGGCTGCATCAAGCCAGAATGTGAAGCCACAAGAAAAGGAGATGAAATTAATCAACAACCAATAAAAAATAAAAAAAATAAAAAACAAAACAAAACATAACAAAAAAAAGACATTGAACTCAGACTCGTATACACAGGCACTCTTGAGTATCATATCCAGTCAGTACACGAGGACATACATATCCAAACAATGACACACCCAAAGCATTCAATCCCATATCCAAAACGGCAAAACTCATTCAAACACCAAAAATTTCAAAAGGGCATTCGATATTGTTGATAATGGCTCAAATTGTCAACAAGTGTGAAGATAATTGCTGGAAAATATCAATATTCAAGTGGGTGGGCTCAAGTTCTATTTATCTATAAAAAGATAATGTTAGTTTTAAAATGAGTCCAAGAACAACTTGAAATTTGATTTTTTTGGAGAAAACGTGTGTGGATAAATATGTGGGCTGCAATGCTTATCTTCATCATGGAAAATACTTTGTATTCATGATGGTTTCGTTTTCCCAGCAGCAATTGAATTAAAATTGTTCTCCTATTTTTCGTGATTAAGCCTCTATAAAAGGATATGTAGTCCTTGGTTGAGATTATCCGAAAAATCCAAATTGGTGAGAGCACTTTGTGGCATTTACAATGTGTATAGAATTTTTCTTTACTGAGTATTTGAGAGGGACAGTTGAGTGGGGTGTACAAGGTGTTAAGGGCTTAGGTTTGAGATATTAAACTTGAGCGGTTCAGGCTTGTACCATTGTACTCAATATTTCTCAATAGTAAAAAAGGAGACCGGATCACGTCCCGTGGACGTAGACATATGGCCGAACCACATAAACTCTTTGTGTACGTGTGTGATTGGTGTGTGTTCTCGAGTGTTTTCTTTCCAAACTTGTCTTTCGCATAAAGGGTTGGTGAGAAATTAGTTGCCAATTAATTATCAATTTTTCCAAAAATTTATATCAGAGCTTGGTTGTGGATTTCTACTCGTTAAGAAGAAATGCAGTCCTTGAAGTTTGAGATTGAAAGGTTCGACAGGAGAATGAACTTTGGCTTGTGGCAAATACAAGTCAAGGACATCCTAATCCAATCTGGGCTACCCAAAACGTTGAGAGGTATACCCGCCTCTAGTTCCAGTGATGGTGCCGAAAAATCCAGTACTAGCAACGTACACTGGGAGGATTTGGATCTGAGGGCAGCGAGTTCCATTCAGTTGTGTCTAGCTAAGAAAGTTGTTGCTAATGTGCAAGGGACGTCAACGGCAAAGGAGCTTTGGGAGAAGCTCGAGGAGATGTATAAGACGAAGGGAATCTCTAACCGAGTGTACCTGAAGGAGCAGTTTCATACACTGCGAATGGTTGAGGGTGCGACTATTTCAGACCATTTGAATGTTCTCAATGGAATCGTCTCGAACTCGAAGCTCTGGGAGTTAAAATGGACGATGAAGATAAGGCCTTGGGGCTTATCTTGTCTCTTCCGTCATCCTATGAACATATGAAGCCAATTTTGATTCATGGGAAGGAGAAGATTTTCTTCTTAGAAGTTACTAGCAAACTTCTGTCAGAGGAAAGAAGGCTGAGTGGTGGACAGAATTCTACAACTGAGAACTCGGTGTTGGTAGTTGCAAACTGGAAGAAAAAGAACCCTATGAAGGGAAATCTTGTATGCTGGGGTTGCGGGAAATCTGGACACGTTAAAAGAAATTGCCCAAAAAGAGGAGTAAGTTTGGCAGAGTGCTCCAAAAACACTAATACTGTTTCTCTCGTTACAGAGAGAGATGATGATGTTCTTTGATAAGGGCATGTACATCCTCTAGCATGACCGCTAAAAATATTAGGATAATGGATGTGTTCTATTAGCGGGTCCACATTTGCATACAAGACGTTGGTTTGGTTTTTTGATGTCGGGTATGTGGTGGAAAAGGGTGTCGATAGCTAACGAACTTCTAAGGGAACCAAACATGGAAATTGCACCATATTTTTCAGCAAGATTTTTTCGACATATGCCGAAAATGAAAATTCTTGGAATGGTTTAATTCTAAGTGCATGTGCTATTTATGGTAGAGCATGATAATTCTTGTAGAATTATTACTGTTGGTGTAGACAGTGTTTTGTACGACATCCTAGGGCGTGGGGATGGGCATCGGTCAAGATGCGGACTTGAGGTCTGAGGTGGAGGTTGCCAAATTTTCGCCAAGGTGGAGATTGTTGATAATGGCTCAAATTGTCAAAAAGTGTGAAGATGATTGCTGAAAAATATCAATATTCAAGTTGGTGGGCTCAAGTCCTATTTATTTATAAGAAGATAATGTTAGTTCTAAAAGGAGTTCAAGAACAACTTGAAATTTGATTTTTTTTTTTTTCTTTTTTTTGAGAAAACGTATGTGGATAAACATGTGGGTTGCAATGCTTATCTTCATCATGGAAAAGACTTTGTATTCATGATGGTCTTGTTTTCTCAGCAATTGAATTAAAATTGTTTTCCTATTTTTCGTGATTATATATATAATATGTTAATTTATGAACTAACTAGTTAGTATGTCAACTAATACATACACATGGATATTAAATAATTCATATAACATATATTATTTAATTACTAATATATATAACTATTTTTTTGTAATATATCTTGTATATATACATATACAAGATATATGAACGAGCTAACGAGTCATGCTAACGAGCCGGTTCGAGTCTTAAACGAGTCGAGCTCACGAGTTCCCGTTGAGTTTGATCGAGCAAGTCAAGTATGTATCACAACTAATCGAGCGGGTTTTAACAGTAACAAGCGTGCTTGTACACAGTGGCGGAGCCAGAATTTTCGTCCAGAGGGGTCAAAATTAAAAAATAAAGTTAAGAAAATTGATTAAAAATATTAAAGAACATAAATAATGAAATAAATAAACAATTCAAGAAATTTTAATTATTATTTAAAGCATATAAATGTAACTTATATTTTATTTTTTCACACCTAGCGTTAATTTATTCAAGAGAACCATTATTGTTTTCCATGATCTCCAGAACTATAATTATATATTTCATACAATTAAAATATGTGACAGAAAATATATATTCATCAAGAATTAATTTTAAAAAGTAATCTAGATATAAAAATCTGCATATACGATTTTATTTTTAAATGGTACATTTGTAAATAAATCAGTATAAAAATTTAATTACATATCTCATAATTTTAAAGAAACACAAAAATTGTCAAAAAGATTGACAAAGTGAAAATTTGTTCTAGTTTAAACACTCTTTTCACTTAGTAAATAAAAAAGCTAGTTACTTTGATTTGTCGATTGACTGAATTTTTAAGCAAATTTAAAGATATAATTACTGTTTGGCAATTTTCTAGGGTAAAAAATAGCATTGAAATTGACAATAGTTTCAAAATTGACACAGACTCATAGAGTCATAGTGATGCGATAAAAAAAAAGAAACAAAAAAAAAAAAGCAACTGCACAAGCTTTTTAAAACGGTGCATTGACAGCTTGCGAGTCTCATGCTTAGGTAAAAACGGGAACTTAACAACCAAAATGAAACGGTGTGTTTAGTAAAGTAGTAAAATATATCTCACATCGTCTTCTACCTCTTGTCTAACCAAAAACCTGAAACCCTGTAAGAATAAAAAAATCAAGATGTCGCCGCCTCACACTTGAGTCATTTGCCCTAATATCTGATGACTGATGAGTGGCTCAGGGCAATTTATTCCCTGTTGAGTGTTGAGGGTGGGCAAAAAGGCATTCAGGAAGATTCACGGAAAGTGGGGGAAATTTTTGGGTGTGAGGGGGGGCATTTGACCCCTCTCGACCCCCCTTCCCTCCGCCCCTGCTTGTACAGTATCGAGCTCGAGTTCGGGTCGAAGCTTAACCGAACAGGTATTGAGCGAGCTATCGAGTTGTATTAGCTCGTTTACACCCCTACCTGCACTTTACCATTTACAAGCTTTCTACCCTCACCCGTGATGTACTCTGCAAACCACCCGTGACAATTTCTCTTTACACCGACACAGTCTGAGTCTGGTCCACTGATAGATGAGATTGAATTATTGGGCATCATGGTCTCACAATGCAAGGATTCAATTTTCCTTTTCTGGCTGAACAAGTAATGAGGAAAGGATGAGAGAGGAATGAGATTTCCTCCATTATTTTTCTCCATTACGCTCGTGGGCTTTTATTCAGTAAGGCCAGATGTTTATGCAATGGGTTCCATCTGTCATCGTGCACGTTAATTATCAATCGTAATCTACATATGTGATCATGACCATTAGATTCAATGTACAAAAGTGGGCTCAATGGTATTTAAAACACCATATAATTGTCACTTAAATTGGTGCAAGACAGCTATATTCTATTTACCACGATGGACGGCT
>NC_081545.1:23125801-23129613 GCF_901000735.1 Corylus avellana | reverse complement strand
AAAAAAAAAAAAAAAAAAAAAAAAACAAAGGTTGAGATTTAACACACTTAACGCCGTCGGCCTTGCAAAACCCATTTCGTTCTAAACCCATTTCCTTCTATTGCCTTTCAATCACAGAGAGCGAGAGAGAGAAGAAGACGAAGGTGAAGAGGAGAAAGAAGGTAAAAGAATTTTTTTTCTTTTGTCATTTTGTTTTCTCTCGATCTGTTGTGATGGGTGTTGATTTGGTGATGATTTGAGACTGGATTTTGAAGCGTGAGAGAATGAGTTTAGAGAGAGAAAGGAAGAGATTTAAGAGATAAAAGATGGGTTGAGAGTTGGAGAAGATTGAGGGAGGAGAGAGTGGCCGGCGACTCCGGCCACTGTCTGCACCGCCTAGAGCAGCGGTGGGTGCCGGTTAGGAGGTAAAAATTCTTTTACCTTCTTTCTCCTCTTCACCTTCGTCTTCTTCTCTCTCTCGCTCTCTGTGATTGAAAGGCAATAGAAGAAAATGGGTTTAGAACGAAATGGGTTTTGCAAGGCAGACGGCGTTAAGTGTGTTAAATCTCAACCTTTGTTTTTTTTTTTTCTATTTAATCTCAACCATTAAGAGATTTAACAGCATACGTGCGGTAGTTTTGAACTACCACACCTAAGCCTGATCCCTCCTGGTTATAGGTAGATATTATTTTCTAAAATTGCAAAAAAGAAAGTAAGAATAAGATGACACTATTATGCTTAAAAAAATATAAAAAATTATAAATATAAAGCAACAAAATAAATTAATAAATAAATAACCAATATTTCTAGTGTTTTTTAGTTTTTATTTTTATACCTAATAAATTTATAAAATTATGTTTCTTTATATTTTTACTAAACAAGACACATGTCATCTTTTTATTGAATATGATTTGGTATCAACAGAAGGTAGAATAAAAAAAAATCTATTTAATTATGATTTTATCCTTATAAAATAAATTGATAATTTTTAAACCTTAAAAAGCGATTCGACAAAGGTTCAATCGTGAATAAATCATAAGAGTATTTTTCTATCTCAATTTTAATTGTAGATATTAACGATTGAATTTTGTGCAGGGAGGGCGCAAACGTGAAGGCACACTGTTCATGGTCATTTCTTGACAGCTTTGAATGGGACTCTGGTTACCTCATTTCTAATGGCTTAACTTTTGTTGATTTTAAGGGTAATTTGAGAAGACGCTTCAAAGATTCTTGATATTGGTTCAAGAATTTCCTCCTAAAATGAGCTCTAAAAGGACGTGTGAATATATTATAATTTTTTTAATATTATTATTATTTACATATTAGAATTATTATTAAATAAGATAATGATGTATTATTAGTCTTATTAGGAAAATACGGAGAATTGCTCATAAAGCAATCTCTGGTAAGAAATATGGGATTTGTCTCTATTAGAATTATATTTTCTATTTATTGTGAATTTCTCGAATTAGGATTGGCCCAAAATTTCTCGAATTATCTTACCAAACTATATTGAAACTTATCGCTTTTGTTGATTACTCATCATATTTATATTTATTCTAATATTCAACCCATACGACTACTATCAGTGACGAACCTAGAAGGGAATGACTAATATAAACGACATACAAATATATGCACTCCAAAATGTGAAACCTTGCAACTCTGAGAATCTTACAAATATATAAGCAACATAGGAAATGCATATATCTATCGTATAGATGACAAAACAGAGAAGAAGAAGAGAAATAGATGAGAAAGAGACAATTGTATATAAGCAAATAAGATGTATAGCAGTCTCTATTTTATTTTTATTTTGCCATAACAGAGCATAAGAAGAGAAATAGAGAAAAATAAGAAGAAAAAAAAAAAAAGAAAGGTGGAAACCAAATGACCAAAATTCCAACTGCCGAAAATTCCCAAAATCTTCATAAAATTGGGCATCAACTGAATGCCCAAAATCTACAAAAACTCAACCAATGCAAATCGATAAAAAGACACCCAGAAATTGCATGCCAACATTCGGTAACCTATCACATACCCAGAAATTCCGTTTTAAACTCGCAACTTCAAAGCCTAAAATTCTTACCAATTTTCGAAATGAAACAAAACAAAGCGTGGGTTGGGCGTCAATGGTGTTGGTGTCGTGGCAGGTGGGCGTAGCCGGTAATTTCAGTTTCGGAGGTGGTGGAGGTGGAATGTGTGGGTTCTAGAGGATGAAAGGGGATAGAGTGGGAGGAGAGATAGGAGCGTTTGAAAAGAGAAGCACCGGATGGTGGGTGGCGGCACTGTTGGTCGTCGTCATAGGGTGGCGGCTCCGATCTGGGTGGGCGTGGCGTCGCCATAATCCGAAGGCGTGGGGGTGGGGGAGAGAGAGCAGAGCTGTGTATTTTTGGGTTGTAGGCCAAAGGGGATAACGTTGGTCTATGCGTGAAGAAGCTAGTGCAGATTTTGGAACAAGCCTGCAGTTTGTAAACGAGCCGAGCTCGGGCGAGTTGGAGGTGTTCAAGATTGGCTCGTATGTACTGTTCACAAGCTCGAGCTGAGCTCGAGCTCGTGACGAGCCATAAATGGTGGACTCGGCTCGACTCGCCAAGAGGAAAATCTAGTGCGAGATCGGGCTCGAGCTCTTCTTCTAGGCGAGCTGAGTGTCTTATCGAGCACTCAGCTCGGTTCCCCAACTTCTCACCTTTCTTGAGCCACTCCGTTAGCTAAGCCCAAAAATCGCCACCATCTTAGCCGCACACAGTGTTTCTCGCTCTTTGCCTCTCTCTCTCTCTGATGTAAAGCAATATGCAAGGGAGCGGAGACAACGGCGTGGGAGAAAGAAGGGGAAGAAGAAAAGAAAAAGGGAAGAAAAGAAAGGGCTACGTGTTTTACCAAAAGCAAGGGCTTGGTCCCTTTTTTTTGTTTTCTTTTGCTAAGGCTAAGGGGATAAGATATCCCCATATAGCCAATCAAAGCCACACACGTGGTAGTATGTAGATTTTCTTTTTAATTCAAACCTCACTTTTCTAAACTACACTACTGCCCCCACCTTATTTTATTTCCATCATTTGTTAATTAATATTTAACCCTTAGTTAATTTAACTACAATTTACTATTACAAATAATTATTTATGACACTAGTAATTATTATTACTATTTTACTATTCTATTCAAGATTAATTCCTAAATATCCCTTTAATTTAATTAATTTAAATTACTTTGGCGATATTCAACGTGAAAATCAAGTGAGAGCTTTAGAAGAAACAATTGCAAGAATAATATTACAATGCGTCAATTACAAGCAGTAACATAATCTTCCAATCCGTTTAATGCTATAAATTATAGTGATAATACACTAATACTTAAATATTATGAAACTTACACCATAAATCTTTAACTATGCTTACTAAGTTATTTAACTAGTAATTATATGTTCATATGGCAAAATATTAGACCATATGATAATTAATGTGACTAAATTCGAATGATAATTCATATGATACATCTAAATTATAATGATAATACTTAATTTGTGATTGTAACAAACTTTTTTTTTTTTTTTTTTTTTGATAAACATTGTAATCTTCATTCATCAAAAAATAGATATTTAGAGCATAACACTCCAAACATAACAAGAGCATATAACTCTAAACAAACACATTGTTGATTATAATATTAATCACTTAATTTGTGATATATATGATCATATGATCTAACAATTCACATAATCTTTTTTTTTCTTCAAATTACAATTCGCATAATCTTTAGATCATGTGATCTAACACTAACTATATTTAATATTTAGTATTTAGTATGTTAATACTTGCTTTTATATTAACTATTCA
>NC_081545.1:23123215-23125701 GCF_901000735.1 Corylus avellana | reverse complement strand
CGGCTCGTTTACAGATTGCAGGCATGTTCCAAAATCTGCACCAGCTTCTTCACGCATAGACCAACGTTATCCCCTTGGGCCTACAAAGGAAAAAATTTCTCTACCAAAAAATATACAGCTCTGCTCTCTCTGCCCCACTCCCACGCCTTCGGATTCTGGCAACGCCACGCCCACCCAGATCGGAGCCGCCACCCTTGACGACGACCAACAGTGCCGCCGCCCACCATCCGGTATTTCTCTCCTCAAATGCTCCTATCTCTCCTCCCACTCTATCCCCCTTCGTCCTCTAGAACCCACACCTTCCACCTCCACCACCTCCGGAACTGAAATCAGCGGCTACGCCCACCCGCCACGACACCAGCACCAGCGACGCCCAACCCACGCTTTGTTTTGTTTCATTTCGAAAATGGGTAAGAATTTTAGGCTTTGAAGTTACGAGTTTAAAACGGAATTTCTGGGTATGTGATAGGTTACCAAATGTTGGCATGCAATTTATGAGTGTCTTTTTATCGATTTGCATTGGTTGAGTTTTTGTAGATTTTGGGCATTTAGTTGATGCCCAATTTTATGAAGATTTTGGGAATTTGGGGTAGTTGTAATTTTGGTCATTTGGTTTCCACCTTTCCTTTTTTTTTTTTTTTTTTTTTTTTTTTTTTTTTCTTTTCTTCTTATTTTTCTCTATTTCTCTTCTTATGCTCTGTTATGGCAAAATAAAAATAAAATAGAGACTGATATACATCTTATTTGCTTATATACAATTTTCTCTTTCTCATCTATTTCTCTTCTTTTGCTCTGTTTTGTCATCTATACGATAGATATATGCATTTCATATGCTGCTTATATATTTGTAAGATTCTCAGAGTTGCAAGGTTTCACATTTTGGAGTGCATATATTTGTATGTCGTTAATATTAGTCATTGCCTTCTAGGTTCGTCACTGATAGTAGTCGTATGGGTTGAATATTAGAATAAATATAAATATGATGAGTAATCAACAAAAGCGATAAGTTTCAATATAGTTTGGTAAGATAATTCGAGAAATTCTGGGCCAATCCTAATTCGAGAAATTCACAATAAATAGAAAATATAATTCTAATAGAGACAAATCCCATATTTCTTACTAGAGATTGCTTTATGAGCAATTCTCCGTATTTTCCTAATAAGACTAATAATACATCATTATCTTATTTAATAATAATTCTAATATGTAAATAATAATAATATTAAAAAAATTATAATATATTCACACGTCCTTTTAGAGCTCATTTTAGGAGGAAATTCTTGAACCAATATCAAGAATCTTTGAAGCGTCTTCTCAAATTACCCTTAAAATCAACAAAAGTTAAGCCATTAGAAATGAGGTAACCAGAGTCCCATTCAAAGCTGTCAAGAAATGACCATGAACAGTGTGCCTTCACGTTTGCGCCCTCCCTGCACAAAATTCAATCGTTAATATCTACAATTAAAATTGAGATAGAAAAATACTCTTATGATTTATTCACGATTGAACCTTTGTCGAATCGCTTTTTAAGGTTTAAAAATTATCAATTTATTTTATAAGGATAAAATCATAATTAAATAGATTTTTTTTTATTCTACCTTCTGTTGATACCAAATCATATTCAATAAAAAGATGACATGTGTCTTGTTTAGTAAAAATATAAAGAAACATAATTTTATAAATTTATTAGGTATAAAAATAAAAACTAAAAAACACTAGAAATATTGGTTATTTATTTATTAATTTATTTTGTTGCTTTATATTTATAATTTTTTATATTTTTTTAAGCATAATAGTGTCATCTTATTCTTACTTTCTTTTTTGCAATTTTAGAAAATAATATCTACCTATAACCAGGAGGGATCAGGCTTAGGTGTGGTAGTTCAAAACTACCGCACGTATGCTGTTAAATCTCTTAATGGTTGAGATTAAATAGAAAAAAAAAAAACAAAGGTTGAGATTTAACACACTTAACGCCGTCTGCCTTGCAAAACCCATTTCGTTCTAAACCCATTTTCTTCTATTGCCTTTCAATCACAGAGAGCGAGAGAGAGAAGAAGACGAAGGTGAAGAGGAGAAAGAAGGTAAAAGAATTTTTACCTCCTAACCGGCACCCACCGCTGCTCTAGGCGGTGCAGACAGTGGCCGGAGTCGCCGGCCACTCTCTCCTCCCTCAATCTTCTCCAACTCTCAACCCATCTTTTATCTCTTAAATCTCTTCCTTTCTCTCTCTAAACTCATTCTCTCACGCTTCAAAATCCAGTCTCAAATCATCACCAAATCAACACCCATCACAACAGATCGAGAGAAAACAAAATGACAAAAGAAAAAAAATTCTTTTACCTTCTTTCTCCTCTTCACCTTCGTCTTCTTCTCTCTCTCGCTCTCTGTGATTGAAAGGCAATAGAAGGAAATGGGTTTAGAACGAAATGGGTTTTGCAAGGCCGACGGCGTTAAGTGTGTTAAATCTCAACCTTTGTTTTTTT
>NC_081545.1:23112201-23123115 GCF_901000735.1 Corylus avellana | reverse complement strand
AAAATTCAAGGAAGAAAAATCTTATTGACTATGTGACCTGGCTACATTTCCATTCCGTAAACTAAAGTATTTAGTCAATTCTAATCCTTTTTTAAACTACAAATTCAATGAAGAATTTTCTGATGCGTTCTTTTCTATTTTCTAATATCCCTATCCCCCACTCCCAAGAAAAGAATGTACGTATATCGACTAATTAAGACCACATGCATCACGTTCACGACCTCAAGAATCTATGTGATCTACACCTATAGTACAATGCATCCACATTTATTAGCATTTGAAGAATTTGTTAAATTATTATTTGTCTCTAATTTATATTATAACATGCTTTCACCTCACATGTACAACCAAAACGAACATATAGTGTGTGAAAGAACGTATAATGTTACCTTCTTTAGTCCGGCAAGCTTGTTGACATCGATCTCCTTATCTTTAACAACTTCTCTAATCTCATCTCTTAACTGATGTTGCCAATCTTGATGGACAGCCAGCAGCAGCAAGGTCCACGTGATTGCCAATGCTGTCGTCTCATGGCCTCCAAAGAAGAAAGTCATGCACTCATCATGGATGCCATAACCTAAAAAAATTAACAAGAAATACCCTTTAGTGGGAAATTTAACAAGAAGGAAAATAAATATGTCAAGATCAAATTTGAAATTAATGATTGATTTTCACTACTACATTAATTATATCAGTTATATATATAACATTTCTCAATTGAAAATATTCTAACAAAAGATAATAGATCAAAGAAGACGTTGGCAAATTGTTGTTTCTCTATGATTATACCATAATGAATTTTAAAATTAGATTTTTAGAAAATCCACTAGATCTTTCTCCTTATTGGGTTAATGCGATGTAACACCTTTACGTATTCAATTGTATTCAAAATTGTTGTACTTTTTTCCTTTTCTATATTTTCCGGCCAATTTACCGTCCATATTGATGCATGACAGATCTTTCTATCTTTTCCGACCAATTTACCGTCCATATTGATGCATGAGAGATCTAGAGAGAGAGAGAGAGAGAGAGGGACCTTCAAGTTGGTGGGGTGGAATGCCGGAGTGATGGCTTGGCGGTGGCGAACCCAGTCATCGCCTTCAGTCATAATCAGACCATTGCCAAACATGGCGTCTCTGTCATTTTTGAAGACAGTGGGTTTCCCCCAGCTCCTTGCCATCACCTTCCTAGACATTTTCTTAAGGAACTCAGGATCCGCTACATAAAAAAATGGCTCCGTGCCTAGCTAGTAGATGAATACTTTTCCTGCAACACAAAACATTTGGCATATTAAATTTATCATCTTTTCACGTCCTCCCTCTGCATGCTCTTTGCCTACCCCTATACACAAAATCTAATGCATACTATATACTACCATGCATATCGTCATAATAAATCCCATATGAAATAAAAATATATAATATTTTAACTACCATAGGAGCTCACCATGTGACTCTTGCCATTGTGCAAAGTAGGGGAAAACCATTGAGTGAATATCATGGGGGGACTTTGTAGATCCCAAAGAAGAATGTTCTCTTTTCTTCTTAGTCATCTCTCTAGTACTATTACCCAGCGGAAAACTTGGAGTTGGGCCTTTAAACCAATTTCTCCGAAGCTTCTGATATCGCTGAGTTGGTGAAATCCAACAAGAATACAATATTTTCCATGACAGGAAGAGAAGCAGGACCACCATGGCTATGTTAAAAGCTTCAGAATAAAGCTCAAGAAACTGATCCATACTCTCTCTCTAGATCTCTAGATCTCTCTCTCTCTCTGTCTCTTTGGGGAAGCACAAATACTTGTTTATGTTGGTGGGTATAAAAAATATTAGGGAGTAGATCGAGTATTTATAGACGAAAGATTCAGGTAATTCAAGAATGTCGGAACTTTGACCCGTTGTTTGAACATTTTTTAAGACCATCTTTTCGGTTCTTTTTTTTTTTTTTTAATAAAAAAAAGTAGCTTTTTCTTTTCTTTTTTTGTTTTTTCAACCGTTGTTTTTGATTCCTACGATCCAAGTCCATCACACCAAAGATGAGTTTCGCATTCTGTGTGGAAGCCGTACGTCCTACCTTCCCATGGCATCGGCGAATGAGTCTTGTCCACGTCATTTGTTTTTGACTGTCTCTTACTTTTGTTGAGTTGGCATATTTTATTCACATTTAAGAAAAAAATATATATATGGATGGTGATGAGTTTAAAAGTTTTTTTTTTTTTTTTTTGGTACTTGCTAAATTTTTTTTTTTTCTTGAGGAATTGGGGTGGGGCGGTCCCCCTCCTCCGTCGATTGTTGTGATGGGTTTTCTTTGAAGTTGTTCTTTTGGATTTTATAGAATCGAGCCTCTAGGGTCGTAGTTAGTGTTTGGAATGAAGAGATGTAGGAAGTGAAATACGAATTTAAAAAGGAAATAAAGATAAATTCAATAAAGAGTAAAAAAAAAAAATAAATAATAAAGATAAATATATAACTAATCAAATGTATGAGGCTTTTAAAAATTTATTAACTAAACTAGATAAAATAAGTTTTAATAAATTATTTTGCATAAAAATTTGACTATTCCATTATAAATGCTATCAAACCTAAAACAAAACATGAGACTCAGCTAAATTAAGAGTGTGTTTCAGCAATTATTTAAAATGAAGTACTCATAAATAAATTGTGGTCGTAAAAATAACGTAATGGGGGGTCTAAGGTCTTTTCCCATAACCAAAAGAAGACAACAAAATTCATTGCAGAGCTCACATGAAGCCAAGCCTTGGCCTTCACGTGAAGCTGCAGCTTTGCAGCAGCTGCAGGCACGCTGCCTGCTGCTGGCCCGTGCAAAGGAGGGGGGAGGGGGGGTGTCTAAGGTCTTTGTCTTTATTTGGTGTCTAACCTTTTCACACTAACGGATTCTTTTTTGGATTTGGTTAATCAAGTTGGAATGCGTACGACAATGTTTTGTGTAAAAACATTCCTTTAGTGTGAAAAGGTTTTGTCGTTTTAACATGTAGCGACTGTAGAGCCCGTGGTTGGTGTCATCGCAGGCCACATGTGACGCCCTCGGCCCCTCACTCATAAGAGGACAAAACTACCCTCACATTTCATCTATCGATTCCAACTTTTCGCTCAGTTGGTCTACTCCCCTCTACGTCACAAGTCAAGATGTCAGCCACTTTTATGGCAACTATTTCATTCTAAACTAATTATGTATGTTGTTACTAATATTATTCTTTTATATATATTTTATAAAAAAATTAAGAAAAATTTTACTTTAAACCCATAAAATGTTCATCAGCTTTTTCTCAAATTTATAATTTTCTTTTGGATGAATAAAATTTTCATTCAAAACACCCATACACACCAGCAAAAAAACTGGAACTCAATTTTTTACCTCAAACAATGAAACGCCGCACCCCAATCAAACTATTTTTTGTTAGTTGAAAAATAGTCTACGGAGATAGAACTCCAAATCTTCTTACCGCTCCTTCCTGGCTAAAGGATCATTGACCAATAAAGAGCAAAAATGGATACGCGGATTGAGAAAGTAGCGAATATTATATGTGCTAATGGATACATGGATACACGAATCATTTCAGGGGTTTATACATAATTAGTTTAAAATGAAATAGTAGCCATAAAAGTGGCTGACATCTTGACTTGTGACGTGGAGGGGAGTAGACCAACTCTGCGAAAAGTTGGAATCGCTAGATGAAATGTGAGGGTAGTTTTGTCCTCTTATGAGTGAGGGGCCGAGGGCGTCACATGTGGCCTGTGATGACCCCAACCACGGGCTCTACAGTCGCTACGTGTTGCTACAAAACCTTTTCACACTAAAGGAATGTTTTTACACAAAACATTGTCGTACGCATTCCAACTTGATTAACCAAATCCAAAAAAAGTCCGTCTTGGCCCTCTAAAGTCAACAAATAAAGACAGAGACCTTAGACCCCCCCCATTATCTCTTTGCACGGGCAAGCAGCAGGCACGTTGCAAAGCTGCAGCTTCACGTGAAGGCCAGGCGTGGCCTTCACGGGCTCTGCACTTAATTTTGTTGTCTTCTTTTGGTTATGGGAAAAGGGGTGTCACAGGTGGTAGATTTTCAGCTGTCATTGACGCTCACATGAAGCTCGATCTTGTCCCTGTTGTGTTCATTTCTCTTCCCTAGACGCCATTATCATTGGAGAAGATGACAGCACTCAACATCATGGCTTTTCTTTTCTGAATTCAACCCATGTGTTGTGACACAAGCAGGGAAATATCTTGTTCGATACGCTAGAAAATGCTGAAAAGCATCGATAATAGAAAAACCTTCTTAAAATGGAAATAGCTAGAGCGTATCAGGCTTACGACAAAGGCTACGGTGAGACAGATCCCTCGTGCTAATTTTTAATACAATTTTGGTTCTAACTTTTCTCTTATAATCTTTGAAGTATAGTAGGACATACCTAAAATTTTTATTGTGAAAATTTTGAATAATATTGGTAAATATAAAATATATTGTTATAATTAGGTAAATGTAGATTCACCTTATTGCTTTGTTTTAATTTATTTCATCTTCTTTACTTTATATTGTATTTTCGAAACTAAAAATTAAATTTTTTTCAGAACTAAGTTATAATTTAATTAATTTAAATATAATTTATTCTTCAAAAATATAATTTCTTATAGGATCAACCTCACACTTGCATCCTTTATTGCAAATGATTTGTGTAATTGCAAAAAATTAAAATTTTTGCAACATAAAACACCATATAATTGTCATTTAAATTGGTGCAAGACAGCTGTATTTCATTTACCACGATGGACGGCTAAGATTCACTTTATCAAAACTCCAACGGTTTAGATTAGTTACGAAATGCGTGTATGGAGGACCATGAAATGCTGGACTGTCAGGGAGGAAAATAATTTTAACGTGGGCGTATTTTGCTGAGATCAGGCAAAGGTGTCATCCTGTCGTTTATTGTTTATCATCACCATTTTGATTTAACCTGAGGTGTTTGATCATTTCTATAAAAGCGAGGTTTCCTTTGTTTGATGCACCGTATAATTAATGGTTGTGTGGGTGCCTTACAGCTGGATCGCATTTGTCCATGATGAACGGCTTAGAATGCTTAACAAAAATCCAACAGTTTAAATGAAAACTCAACAGGCATCATGCTCTCACAATGCAACGATTCAATTTTCCTTTTCTCACGAGGATGGTGATGGTGACTGGGCGAGGATATGGGATCTAGGCGTAATGAACTGAGAAGTTAATATTATGATTTCGTAACCATTATGGTTAATAAGAAACTGTTCTTGCGATTGACCTCATTTCAAAAATGGTGCGCAGCGGTTATCGTGGCTCGCATAATTTAGAGAATAATGTATAACCGTCAATGGTATTTAAGCTAGGTCGTAACTGACCCGATAATTAAGCCATATTCAAGTTGTTAGCATGATCGGTGCATATCTTGTCCATAACTGTCATATCCGTGCATTGTGTATATCGTTGATTCAATAAATGATGCAAGTCGGGTGAGCATGGTCTCTCAAGAGTGCGACCTTGGCGAAGCGACGTCATATCCATGCTTTTGAGACTAGCCTTCTTCTTAGTAAGCCCATATGAATGTGCTAGGCTTCTACCCAGATCAATGGGCGATGGGCTTGATTGTTAGATACCAGGCCCAATGACCCTAGCATAGATTTAAGTGTAACACAGAATAACATACCACAGACAAGACACACACAAATGGTAGTATTTGTGCAAAGGCCCAAAGGGACAGACATAAGAGGATAGCATCAAGCTGCTTGGTTAACATCCTGACTCAACAGAAAGAGTAACATGATGATTTATACTGTTCAACTTTCCCTAAATGAGTTATCAAAACCACCTCTCATTACCCTTGGAAACTTTCTCTTGTTAAAAAATTGTAGTCAAAGATCAACTTATTGAGATGACTCATAAATTGAGATTTGTGGTAAGTACTGTGAAGAACAAATACCATTTACTAAGTTCAAAATCACAGCCGCACTTGTATTTAGTGCCGGCTGTAAGAGAGGACCAATCATCATTGCTGGGTTAATTACAACCATGTCAATACCCTGCTGGGTTAATTACAACCATGTCAATACCCTTCTCTTTGGCAAGCTTCCAGGCAGTGTCTTCAGCCAATGTCTTTGAAAGCACATACCATTTAGCATTAGCACCCAGAAACATATATGTTGTGCTGAATATATGATAGTCATTAGTTGCATGGTTCCCAGTTTTAAAAGTGATCAGAGAAGGGCATTGACTTTTAACAAAGCACTGATGGCAGAGCATGACAGAGACTGACTGGTGCAGCATGCTCCCTCCCTAAATAATCTATTGCTTCCATGAAGAGAAGAACTTTTGTTCCCATCAAAGTTGACATCTTAGCTTAAAACAAAAAATTAGGGGTACAAAGACGGTTACGGTTAGTGGTTAGTGGCAATAACCGCTAACCATAACCGCCTTAACGGTTAGTAGATTTCATTAACCGCAACCGTTAGCGGTTAGCGGTTAACTGCCGGTTAGCGATTAGCGAAATAGATAACCACCCGCTAATCGCTTTTTAAAAATTTGGCTTTTTTTTTGGCTTTTTGGGCTTTCTTTAAGGCTTTTTTGGCTTTTTTTTTTACCCTCATTTTTTTTTTCTTGTATTTTTAATATCTTCTTGGGCCCAATTGCTATAAAAAGAGCCCATATTGGAAAAATCAAAAATATTTAACCCAAAATTTACATTTACTTGTACTTTAAAAAAATTTCCTTAAATATTAAATCATAACCGGTTAACTTTTTTTAAAAAAAAATTCAACACAACATACAAAAAAAAGTTCAGAATTCAGACAACTGACATAACATATAAAAAAAATATATAAAAAAAGTTCAACACAAAGCATATAAAATAAGTTCAAATAAAATATTAAATGATACAAATAAAACATTAAAACTTCATCAATGGTTAATTTGTAACAATTTAAAAAAAATTGTTACAAATGGTTCAAAAAATGGTTAATTTTCTTTTTCTGAAAAATGTTCAAAAAATACATTAATACTTCAATTGTGATTATAAGTAACATATTGTTGAATCTAATGTCAATTACTTAATTTGATATTATATAATCATATAGTCTCATTAAATTATATGATATGATTCATATGATTAATTATTTAAATTCTTATCATATTTACTTATAATCTTTTTTCTTTGAATTGAACTTAATATCTATTGGTAAATGGTAATGTTCAAACTCCTAAATCCTAAATTCCTAAAGTATCTAATAATGCTTTAATTAAATTGTAGATTTGTAGTTATAAGTAATATATTGTTTAATTCAATTGAATCAATTGTGATTATCATTGTACATGAATCATATGATTAACTTATAGACTTATAACTTATGAGTTATGTCATATTATATATGTATTATTTATTATTATATAATCATATAATTTAATGATCAAGGCATCATGTGATATAATCATATCAATTATAGTGATAATACATAAATTACTAAAATTATAATGATAATACATTAATACTTAAATTGTGTTTATAAGTAACACATTGGTCATTGTTTAATCCAATGTCAATTACTTAATTTGATATTTTACGAATCATATCATCATTGTACATTAATAATATGATTCACTTGAAATCTTGAATAAAGTATTTGAATTGTCATTGAATCATATGATTAAGTATTGATATTATACATTTATATTATTCATATGCATATATAGACTTATATAAACTTATAACATATATAGACTTATAAGTTTATAACATACATTGAAAATAAGTCTTTAGATATTTAATTGTTGTATAAGTATGAATTGGTATACTTATGAGTTATGTCATATTATATATGTATAATTTATTATTATACAATCAAATGATTTAATGATCAATTAATCATGTGATATAATCATATAAATTATAGTGATAATATATTAATACTCAAATTGTGATTTAATTATTTTTAAAAAAAAAATTGTGATTTAATGATCAAGAAATTATGTTATATGTATAAATATTTTTATAATTATAATTATAAAAATATATTATATAAAAAGGCGGTTAGCGGTTACGGTTAGTAGACCCAATAACCGCTAACCGCTAGGCGGTTATAGCGGTTAGACGATTAGCGATTAATGCGGTTAGGCGGTTGCGGTTATAACAGTTAGCGGTTAGCGGGCCATTTTTAACCGCCCGCCTTTGCACCCCTACAAAAAACCAAAATAAGAACAAAACACTAAATTATTTCCTCACAATCATTTGAGCCACCGCCTTCGCCTACCGCCGCCCAACAACTACTTCTGTGTCCCTCTCCACCAGCTCACAAGCCACCTCAGCCATCCCCCGCCCATGGGGGAGTGCGCAAAGCCACCCAAGGCCTAGGGGTGGCCCGCAAGCCACCCCTAGTGGTGGTCTCGCAAGCCACCGCTGGCATAGGGGGTGGCCGCGTGAGCCACCCCCTGGCCATCTAGGTGGCCGCGTGAGCCACCCCGTTAGAGAGAGAGAGAGGGAGACAGATCCGGCGGCGGGTGGGTGGCAGCAAATGGAGGTTGGCGATGGTTCCATGACTTGTGAAAGGATTAATCCTGTGTTTTGCTATCTTGATTTTTTTTATTTTTTTTTTGGAATTGATGAGGTGTCTCACTATGAGTGGTGGGCACAAAAACAACCTTTTGTGCAACATCCACACAGAAGACGCTCTCAATTAACCAGATGTTTTTAGTTAAAGCTGCATCATGATGACAAATGCAAGATCTCATAAATTACGATTGGAATCCCCGGCAATGGAGAAAAATTGTCCATCATAAATTTTATCAATCCTGGCCCTTCAATGTCATCCAAGAATCTACAAGTCACCATGTGTCATACTAATAATAAAATAATAAAGTATTATTTAAATTTTAAAAAATATATATAAAAAAATGGGGTGACTGACCACCTTAGCTAAGACATGGGCCACCCCCAACCGGTCCTTGGGAGTGGCCGAAGCGGCTTACCCCATAGGGCCAAACCGGCCCCAAGCTAATCGATTTGCTGTTCTCCAGCTTCGTTCTCTCCCTCGTTCAGGATCCAAAGAAAGAATCTTTAAGGTTTTATGATTCAGAGATTTATCTTTATTGTTCTAATGCCAAGAAAAGAATTCCGAAGCCCATTTCAAAACCCACCCAATTCTGCCATTGGACCAAACAACCAAGATCCCACCCCATTTTTTCCTTCCAAATTCTTGAACCCATTTTCTAATTTTCCGTTATGACCCCTTGAGCATTCTCAATAAGGGAGTTTGTTCCTAAATTTAAAGAATATGTCCAAAAAATTACAAAAAAAATCTACAGTAGATTCTCTAAATGAACTCTAAGCATTAGGATTGCTATAGTGAAACCCAATGTTCTAGGTTCCACTATTACAATCCTTATGATTATTAAAATAAAATAAAAAATGTTTCTCTCTCATCTCTCCTTTCATATATATAATATAATTAAAAATATATATATTTTAATGATATAGAGAATGATTAAGAGAAGCTATTGGGTGTATTTTGACATAGGGAAGTAAAAAGTAGTTTGGAGCATTAAATGTAAGAAAAATGACGAGAAAACTGCTGGGAATGCTCTACACCAACCAAACCAAATCATGTCTAGCCAAACTATTGACGGGCGACGACAACCGCTCCTGACGAACCAAGCCGTGTGCTGCTACTACCTCAGGGAGCTCATGAATTTGCTGTACCTGGAGAAGGAGATGCGGTAGAGGGGTTAAATTTTTCGGATTTGGTCCTAGGGGTTGCCAAACCACCCCCAAGGGCCAGTTGGGGGTTGCCGAAGCCACCCCATGTCTCCGCTAGGGTGGCTGGCCACCCCATATGGCAAAAATGGGGTGGCCCACCACCCCATTTTTTTATGATTTTATTATTTTGTTTTATATATTTTTAAAATTTTAAATAATATTTTGTTATTTTATTATTAGTGGGACACGTGGCGTCTTGTAGATCCTTGGATGACACTGAAGAGTTAGGATTGATAAAATTTATGATGGACAATTTTTCTCCATTACTAGGGGAATAGGATCATCTCCAGTCCATAATGGACTGAAGAATATCCAATTCATGGCTGAAATTTCTTCTTAGAAATTGTACAGCCACAAATAAGACATATGTCCTACTAAAAAAACAAAAATAATTAAAAAAATAACATTTCAGGTTAAAAAAATATAATAAGTTAATTAATAAAAAAAAAAAAAAAAAAGGTGACCGAACCACCCCCAAAGGCCATAAGGGGTGATCAAAGGCCATGGGGTGGCTTCGGTCACACCAGGCTGGCCCGTCTAGGGTGCACTACAAGAAATTAGGTCTTTAGGGGCGACTCAAAGTCGCCCCTAAAGGTCCTAAAGTGGACGCTATTGCCAACAGCGTCGACTTTTCGACCCTAAAGGTGTCGACGCTAATAGTCCGACCCTAATGATCAAATGTTTGATTATCAGGGTCCACTTAAAAGTCGACCCTAATGATCACTTTTAGCGTCCACTTTATCGACCCTAAAAGTCACAATGTTTTGACCCTAAAGATGATGTACACGGAAGCAAAAGTCGACTCTAATAGGCAAGCATTAGCGTCCACTTTTAGTTAACCATTAGGGTCGACTTTGTCGACCCTAATGGTCCTTAAAAAAAAAAAATAATAATAACTATCAGCGTCCAAACCAAAGTGGACGCTGATAGTTAACCATTAGCGTCCACAAAGTGGACCCTAATGGTCCTAAAAAAAAAATTAAAAAATTAACTATCAGCGTCCAAACCAAAGTGGACGCTGATAGTTAACCATTAGCGTCCACAAAGTGGACCCTAATGGTCCTCAAAAATTAAAAAAATAAATAAAAAATAAAAAATTAACTATTAGCGTCCAAACCAAAGTGG